>NC_088418.1:6034917-6077417 GCF_034236695.1 Oncorhynchus nerka | reverse complement strand
CTCTAACCACTAGGTTACCTACCGTCCCTACACTCTAACCACTAGGTTACCTACCGTCCCTACACTCTAACCACTAGGTTACCTGCCGTCCCTACACTCTAACCACTAGGTTACCTGCCGTCCCTACACTCTAACCACTAGGTTACCTACCGTCCCTACACTCTAACCACTAGGTTACCTACCGTCCCTACACTCTAACCACTAGGCTACCTACCGTCCCTACACTCTAACCACTAGGCTATCTGCCGCCCCTACTCTCTAACCACTAGGTTACCTACCGTCCCTACACTCTAACCACTAGGTTACCTACCGTCCCTACACTCTAACCACTAGGCTACCTACCGTCCCTACACTCTAACCACTAGGCTACCTGCCGCCCCTACTCTCTAACCACTAGGTTACCTACCGTCCCTACACTCTAACCACTAGGTTACCTACCGTCCCTACACTCTAACCACTAGGCTACCTACCGTCCCTACACTCTAACCACTAGGCTACCTACCGTCCCTACACTCTAACCACTAGGCTACCTACCGTCCCTACACTCTAACCACTAGGCTACCTACCGTCCCTACACTCTAACCACTAGGTTACCTACCGCCCCTACTCTCTAACCACTAGGTTACCTACCGTCCCTACACTCTAACCACTAGGTTACCTACCGTCCCTACACTCTAACCACTAGGCTACCTACCGTCCCTACACTCTAACCACTAGGCTAACTACCGTCCCTACACTCTAACCACTAGGTTACCTACCGTCCCTACACTCTAACCAATAGGCTACCTACCGTCCCTACACTCTAACCACTAGGTTACCTACCGTCCCTACACTCTAACCACTAGGCTACCTACCGTCCCTACACTCTAACCACTAGGCTACCTACCGTCCCTACACTCTAACCACTAGGCTACCTACCGTCCCTACACTCTAACCACTAGGTTACCTACCGTCCCTACACTCTAACCACTAGGCTACCTGCTGCTCCTACACTCTAACCACTAGGCTACCTACCGTCCCTACACTCTAACCACTAGGCTACCTACCGTCCCTACACTCTAACCACTAGGCTACCTACCGTCCCTACACTCTAACCACTAGGTTACCTACCGTCCCTACACTCTAACCACTAGGCTACCTACCGTCCCTACACTCTAACCACTAGGCTACCTGCTGCTCCTACACTCTAACCACTAGGTTACCTACCGTCCCTACAATCTAACCACTAGGTTACCTACCGTCCCTACACTCTAACCACTAGGCTACCTGCCGTCCCTACACTCTAACCACTAGGTTACCTACCGTCCCTACACTCTAACCACTAGGTTACCTACCGTCCCTACACTCTAACCACTAGGCTACCTACCGTCCCTACACTCTAACCACTAGGCTACCTGCCGTCCCTACAATCTAACCACTAGGCTACCTGCCGTCCCTACACCCTAACCACTAGGCTACCTACCGTCCCTACACTCTAACCACTAGGCTACCTACCGTCCCTACACTCTAACCACTAGGCTACCTACCGTCCCTACACTCTAACCACTAGGCTACCTGCCGTCCCTACACTCTAACCACTAGGTTACCTACCGTCCCTACACTCTAACCACTAGGCTACCTACCGTCCCTACACTCTAACCACTAGGTTACCTACCGTCCCTACACTCTAACCACTAGGTTACCTACCGTCCCTACACTCTAACCACTAGGTTACCTACCGTCCCTACACTCTAACCACTAGGTTACCTACCGTCCCTACACTCTAACCACTAGGTTACCTACCGTCCCTACACTCTAACCACTAGGTTACCTACCGTCCCTACACTCTAACCACTAGGTTACCTGCCGTCCCTACACTCTAACCACTAGGTTACCTGCCGTCCCTACACTCTAACCACTAGGTTACCTACCGTCCCTACACTCTAACCACTAGGTTACCTACCGTCCCTACACTCTAACCACTAGGCTACCTACCGTCCCTACACTCTAACCACTAGGCTATCTGCCGCCCCTACTCTCTAACCACTAGGTTACCTACCGTCCCTACACTCTAACCACTAGGTTACCTACCGTCCCTACACTCTAACCACTAGGCTACCTACCGTCCCTACACTCTAACCACTAGGCTACCTGCCGCCCCTACTCTCTAACCACTAGGTTACCTACCGTCCCTACACTCTAACCACTAGGTTACCTACCGTCCCTACACTCTAACCACTAGGCTACCTACCGTCCCTACACTCTAACCACTAGGCTACCTACCGTCCCTACAATCTAACCACTAGGTTACCTACCGTCCCTACACTCTAACCAATAGGCTACCTACCGTCCCTACACTCTAACCACTAGGTTACCTACCGTCCCTACACTCTAACCACTAGGCTACCTACCGTCCCTACACTCTAACCACTAGGCTACCTACCGTCCCTACACTCTAACCACTAGGCTACCTACCGTCCCTACACTCTAACCACTAGGCTACCTACCGTCCCTACACTCTAACCACTAGGTTACCTACCGCCCCTACTCTCTAACCACTAGGTTACCTACCGTCCCTACACTCTAACCACTAGGTTACCTACCGTCCCTACACTCTAACCACTAGGCTACCTACCGTCCCTACACTCTAACCACTAGGCTACCTACCGTCCCTACACTCTAACCACTAGGTTACCTACCGTCCCTACACTCTAACCAATAGGCTACCTACCGTCCCTACACTCTAACCACTAGGTTACCTACCGTCCCTACACTCTAACCACTAGGCTACCTACCGTCCCTACACTCTAACCACTAGGCTACCTACCGTCCCTACACTCTAACCACTAGGCTACCTACCGTCCCTACACTCTAACCACTAGGTTACCTACCGTCCCTACACTCTAACCACTAGGCTACCTGCTGCTCCTACACTCTAACCACTAGGCTACCTACCGTCCCTACACTCTAACCACTAGGCTACCTACCGTCCCTACACTCTAACCACTAGGCTACCTACCGTCCCTACACTCTAACCACTAGGTTACCTACCGTCCCTACACTCTAACCACTAGGCTACCTACCGTCCCTACACTCTAACCACTAGGCTACCTGCTGCTCCTACACTCTAACCACTAGGTTACCTACCGTCCCTACAATCTAACCACTAGGTTACCTACCGTCCCTACACTCTAACCACTAGGCTACCTGCCGTCCCTACACTCTAACCACTAGGTTACCTACCGTCCCTACACTCTAACCACTAGGTTACCTACCGTCCCTACACTCTAACCACTAGGCTACCTACCGTCCCTACACTCTAACCACTAGGTTACCTACCGTCCCTACACTCTAACCACTAGGTTACCTACCGTCCCTACACTCTAACCACTAGGTTACCTACCGTCCCTACACTCTAACCACTAGGTTACCTACCGTCCCTACACTCTAACCACTAGGCTACCTACCGTCCCTACACTCTAACCACTAGTCTACCTACCGTCCCTACACTCTAACCACTAGGTTACCTACCGTCCCTACACTCTAACCACTAGGTTACCTACCGTCCCTACACTCTAACCACTAGGCTACCTGCCGTCCCTACACTCTAACCACTAGGCTACCTGCCACCCCTACACTCTAACCACTAGGCTACCTACCGTCCCTACACTCTAACCACTAGGCTACCTACCGTCCCTACACTCTAACCACTAGGTTACCTGTCGTCCCTACACTCTAACCACTAGGCTACCTACCGTCCCTACACTCTAACCACTAGGTTACCTACCGTCCCTACACTCTAACCACTAGGCTACCCCTATATACAAGGAACAGCCAGCTGCCACCCATTCCCTATGTAATTACACTAGATATGACCAAGACCCCTATGGACCCTGGTTAGCCTATTAGGAGCCATGTAGGAGTCTGCCCTGGCCAAGGCACCATGCCAGTCTAGCACAGGACAGCAACCATGTGACCAGCTCGCTATGACAGATATTACTGTGCAGTAAACAACGACACTGAACAAGAGAGAGAGATGGTATAGGGAGAGAGAGATACAGAAATACAAAGAGGTATAGAGGTATAGAGATATAGAGATATAGAGGTATAGAGATATAGAGGTAGAGAGATATTGAGATATAGAGGTATAGAGATATAGAGGTATAGAGATATAGAGGTATAGAGATATAGAGGTAGAGAGATATAGAGGTATAGAGATATAGAGGTAGAGAGATATAGAGGTAGAGAGATATAGAGGTATAGAGATATAGAGATATAGAGGTATAGAGATATAGAGGTATAGAGATATAGAGGTATAGAGATATAAAGATATAGAGATATAAAGATATAGAGGTATAGAGATATAGAGATATAGAGGTATAGAGATATAGAGGTAGAGAGATATAGAGGTATAGAGATATAGAGATATAGAGGTATAGAGATATAGAGGTAGAGAGATATAGAGGTATAGAGATATAGAGATATAGAGGTATAGAGATATAGAGGTATAGAGATATAGAGGTAGAGAGATATAGAGGTATAGAGATATAGAGGTATAGAGATATAGAGGTAGAGAGATATAGAGATATAGAGATATAGAGGTAGAGAGATATAGAGGTAGAGAGATATAGAGATATAAAGATATAGAGGTATAGAGATATGGAGATATAGAGATATGGAGATAGAGGTACAGAGGTATAGAGATATAGAGATATAGAGGTATAGAGGTATAGAGATATGGAGATATAGAGATATAAAGATATAGAGGTAGAGAGATATAGAGATATAGAGATATAGAGGTAGAGAGATATAGAGATATAGAGGTAGAGAGATATAGAGGTAGAGAGATATAGAGATATAAAGATATAGAGGTATAGAGATATGGAGATATAGAGATATGGAGATATAGAGGTATAGAGATATGGAGATAGAGGTACAGAGGTATAGAGATATAGAGATATGGAGATATAGAGATATAGAGATATGGAGATAGAGGTACAGAGGTATAGAGATATAGAGATATAGAGGTATAGAGGTATAGAGATATAGAGGTATAGAGATATAGAGGTATAAAGATATAGAGGTATAGAGATATAAAGATATAGATATACAGAGATATAGAGATATAGAGATATAGAGGTATAAAGATATAGAGGTATAGAGATATAAAGATATAGATATATAGAGATATAGAGATATAGAGATATGGAGATAGAGGTATAGAGGTACAGAGGTATAGAGATATAGAGGTATAGAGGTATAGAGGTATAGAGATATAGAGGTATAGAGATATAGCGATACAGAGATATAAAGATATAGAGGTATAGAGATACAGAGATATCATTATATAGAGATATAGAGATACGGAGATATAGAGACATAGAGGTATAGAGACATAGAGATATAGAGGTATAGAGGTATAGAGATACGGAGGTATAGAGACAGAGGTATAGAGATATAGAGATATAGAGGTATAGAGATATAGAGATATACAGGTATAGAGACCATGTATAATTCAAATCTGGAATAGTATAGTTAATATGGCTACTGTTCTGTTACAATGCAATACCAAACCCTGGAGCTTTTGGTTTAAGCCCCCCCCCTCCTTTATCTTGTTCTCTCCCTACCTCCCTCCCTCCCTCCCACTGGTTGAGCAGCACAGCCTCTTTTAGTCTACCAGTGAGAGTGTGGGGTCAAATCTCTTGATATTTGGAAGGGCGGGGCAACTATTCAAGCGAAGCACATTTGGTGCACTATTGTGTTAACATACAGACCCAGGGGGCTGAGGGCTGCTGGGAATAACTCACATTCTGATGCTAACAGACCGACCCAGGGGGCTGAGGGCTGCTGGGTATAACTCACATTCTGATGCTAACAGACCGACCCAGGGGGCTGAGGGCTGCTGGGAATAACTCACATTCTGATGTTAACAGACCGACCCAGAGGGCTGCTGGGCATAACTCACATTCTGATGTTAACAGACCGACCCAGGGGGCTGCTGGGAATAACTCACATTCTGATGTTAACAGACCGACCCAGAGGGCTGCTGGGAATAACTCACATTCTGATGTTAACAGACCGACCCAGAGGGCTGCTGGGAATAACTCACATTCTGATGTTAACAGACCCAGAGGGCTGAGGGCTGCTGGGAATAACTCACATTCTGATGTTAACAGACCGGCCCAGAGGGCTGCTGGGAATAACTCACATTTGGATGTTAACAGACCGACCCAGAGGGCTGAGGGCTGCTGGGAATAACTCACATTCTGATGCTAACAGACCGACCCAGAGGGCTGAGGGCTGCTGGGAATAACTCACATTCTGATGCTAACAGACCGACCCAGGAGAGGGGAGAGGAAGGGGGAGAGAGGAAGAGGGGAGTGAGGAAGAGGGGATAGGAAGGGGGAGAGAGGAAGGAGGGGAGAGAGGGGAGAGGAAGGGGGAGAGAGGAAGGAGGGGAGAGAGGGGAGAGGAAGGGGGAGAGAGGAAGGAGGGGGAGAGAGGGGAGAGGAAGGGGAGAGAGGAAGGAGGGGGAGAGAGGGAGAGGAAGGGGGAGTGAGGAAGGAGGGGAGAGAGGGGAGAGGAAGGGGGAGAGAGGAAGGAGGGGAGAGGGGAGAGGAAGGGGGAGTGAGGAAGGAGGGGAGAGAGGGGGAGGAAGGGGAGTGAGGAAGGAGGGGAGAGAGGGAGAGAGGGGAGAGGAAGGGGGAGAGAGGAAGAGGGGAGTGAGGAAGAGGGGATAGGAAGGGGAGAGAGGAAGGAGGGGAGAGAGGGGATAGGAAGGGGGAGAGAGGAAGGAGGGGAGAGAGGGGAGAGGAAGGGGGAGTGAGGAAGGAGGGGAGAGAGGGAGAGGAAGGGGGAGAGAGGAAGGAGGGGAGAGAGGGAGAGGAAGGGGAGTGAGGAAGGAGGGGAGAGAGGGGGAGGAAGGGGGAGTGAGGAAGGAGGGGAGAGAGGGGAGAGGAAGGGGGAGAGAGGAAGAGGGGAGTGAGGAAGAGGGGATAGGAAGGGGGAGAGAGGAAGGAGGGGAGAGATGGGAGAGGAAGGGGGAGAGAGGAAGGAGGGGAGAGAGGGGAGAGGAAGGGGGAGAGAGGAAGAGGGGAGGGGGATTTATTTGTGGTTTTACTTGTGCTTACCAGTATGCTTTTGTGTTCTAATATGTGTGTGTATATATATATATATTGAGATAGTGTTTATTGTGTATTTTATATTGTATTATGGGGAAAAAAACTAAGCTTAATATATATTTTCTGTTAAAAAACAGGTGAGAAAACATGTAGAAACAAGAAGAGCATGTTTACAATAGAGCCATATTAGCATGTTTACAATAGAGCCATATTAGCATGTTTACAATAGAGCCATATTAGCCAAACAGAGAAATACTTACTTTCAGCTATAGATGACTAGCCTATTAGATTAGCCTGCCATGCTAATGGACCCCAGCATGAGTCCGGTACCATTTCATTAGCCAATCAGCGTCTTTCTCAAAAGTGTTCTTAATATATATTACAGAGGGCTATTAATTCACATGTTGGCTTTGGAAGCATAGCATATTAGACTCATTAATCAAACTGGAAAGAAAATTGTCAAATTAACCAAAATCTGCCTGCATGCATTCTCGCTCAAAGAAAATGTCAAATTTTAATTTCACAATGTCGTCAAAGTTAATTAGTATTTATTAATTTGTGTAATATTTTCGTATTATAATAATTATCTTTGTTACACATTGTTTATGTATTTATTAAACACAGAACATCTTTAGGGAAAATGCTATCTAGAAAATGAATGGGGGGGGTTAAAAGATGAACTAGCAAAGTTCGTCTGGAGGTCAAGATATTTAATAAGAACCCCCTCCTGGCATTAGTCATGGGAGTGGACTCAAGAAGGCTCCCAACTCCACACACACACACACACACACACACACACACACACACACTCACTCACTCACTCACTCACTCACTCACTCACTCACTCACTTACTCACTCACTTACTCACTCACTCACTCACTCACTCACTCACTCACTCACTCACTCACTCACTCACTCACTCACTCACTCACTCACTCTGCCTACAGCAGCCAACCTAAACCAACCGGGCCAACTGTATTGCATATTTATCCAACTGATGGATACAATGGCCTTCATATGTAAGCCTGCAAACCAAATATGTTGACCAACCAAACACTATCCCAGAGTTTAGAGCAAGTAGGAACAACCAAACACTATCCCAGTGTTTATAACAAGTAGGACCAACCAAACACTATCCCAGTGTTTAGAGCAAGTATGACCAACCAAACACTATCCCAGAGTTTAGAGCAAGTAGAACCAACCAAACACTATCCCAGAGTTTATAACAAGTAGAACCAACCAAACACTATCCCAGTGTTTAGAGCAAGTAGGACCAACCAAACACTATCCCAGTGTTAATAGCAAGTAGCACCAACCAAACACTATCCCAGAGTTTAGAGCAAGTAGACCAACCAAACACTATCCCAGACTTTATAACAAGTAGAACCAACCAAACACTATCCCAGTGTTTAGAGCAAGTATGACCAACCAAACACTATCCCAGTGTTTATAGCAAGTAGCACCAACCAAACACTATCTCAGTGTTTATAGCAAGTAGGACCAACCAAACACTATCCCAGAGTTTATAACAAGTAGGACCAACCAAACACTATCCCAGTGTAGGGCCAACCAAACACTATCCCAGTGTAGGGCCAACCAAACACTATCCCAGTGTAGGACCAACCAAACCCTATCCCAGTGTAGGGCCAACCAAACACTATCCCAGTGTTTATAACAAGTAGGACCAACCAAACACTATCCCAGTGTAGGACCAACCAAACACTATCCCAGTGTAGGGCCAACCAAACACTATCCCAGTGTTTATAACAAGTAGGACCAACCAAACACTATCCCAGTGTAGGACCAACCAAACACTATCCCAGTGTAGGGCCAACCAAACACTATCCCAGTGTTTATAACAAGTAGGACCAACCAAACACTATCCCAGAGTTTAGAGCAAGTAGACCCAACCAAACACTATCCCAGTGTTTAGAGCAAGTATGACCAACCAAACACTATCCCAGTGTTTATAGCAAGTAGACCCAACCAAACACTATCCCAGTGTTTATAGCAAGTAGCACCAACCAAACACTATCCCAGAGTTTAGAGCAAGTAGACCCAACCAAACACTATCCCAGTGTTTAGAGCAAGTAGGACCAACCAAACACTATCCCAGTGTAGGGCCAACCAAACACTAACCCAGTGTTTATAACAAGCAGGACCAACCAAACACTATCCCAGTGTAGGACCAACCAAACACTATCCCAGTGTAGGGCCAACCAAACACTAACCCAGTGTTTATAACAAGCAGGACCAACCAAACACTATCCCAGTGTAGGACCAACCAAACACTATCCCAGTGTAGGGCCAACCAAACACTAACCCAGTGTTTATAACAAGTAGGACCAACCAAACACTATCCCAGAGTTTAGAGCCCAGGCTCTGCATTGGGAAAAGGGTGAGATAGTTTAATGAGGAAAGGAACTCACCTGTGTTGACTGTAAACCCTGGATTCTTCTTCCTCCGTCTCTCTCTGTCTGCCGCCACCTCAGACCCCCCCCCCCCCCCACCCAGTCACATGTCAGGTCCACAGGTAGGGGTCCTCCGCCCCAGATTCTGATGCTCCTAAAACGACAAAACATTGAAGAAGTTTAGTTTATTGATCTAACAGTTGTCATTAAAAACAATGAAACACTTCGTTTTTACAAAATTAAGAAAAAATGTTGTGACACCATCTTTAATTTCACATCTGTCACCAAATACATTCATGAATTAATTCAGCAAAATGACAAGGAGTTATCTCTGCATTCCAAATACCAACCTATTCCCTACATAGTGCACCTATTTTTTGAATCAGGGAACATAAGGAACCAGAGGGGGCTTTGGGACGCAAAATAAACAATTAATTGACACTACTGGTCCTCTCTCTATAGACACTACTGGTCCTCTCTCTATAGACACTACTGGTCCTCTCTATAGACACTACTGGTCCTCTCTCTATAGACACTACTGGTCCTCTCTATAGACACTACTGGTCCTCTCTCAAAAGACACTACTGGTCCTCTCTATAGACACTACTGGTCCTCTCTCTATAGACACTACTGTACTCTCTCTATAGACACTACTGGTCCTCTCTCTATAGACACTACTGGTCCTCTCTCTATAGACACTACTGGTCCTCTCTCTATAGACACTACTGGTCCTCTCTCTATAGACACTACTGGTCCTCTCTCTATAGACACTACTGGTCATCTCTCTATAGACACTACTGGTCCTCTCTATAGACACTACTGGTACTCTCTCTATAGACACTACTGGTCCTCTCTCTATAGACACTACTGGTCCTCTCTCTATAGACACTACTGGTCCTCTCTATAGACACTACTGGTCCTCTCTCTATAGACACTACTGGTCCTCTCTATAGACACTACTGGTCCTCTCTCTATAGACACTACTGGTCCTCTCTATGGACACTACTGGTCCTCTCTCTATAGACACTACTGGTCCTCTCTATAGACACTACTGGTCCTCTCTCTATAGACACTACTGGTCCTCTCTCTATAGACACTACTGGGCCTCTCTCTATAGACACTACTGGTCCTCTCTCTATAGACACTACTGGTCCTCTCCATAGACACTACTGGTCCTCTCTCTATAGACACTACTGTCCTCTCTCTATAGACACTACTGGTCCTCTCTCTATAGACACTACTGGTCCTCTCTCTATAGACACTACTGGTCCTCTCTCTATAGACACTACTGGTCCTCTCTCTATAGACACTACTGGTCATCTCTCTATAGACACTACTGGTCCTCTCTATAGACACTACTGGTACTCTCTCTATAGACACTACTGGTCCTCTCTCTATAGACACTACTGTCCTCTCTCTATAGACACTACTGGTCCTCTCTCTATAGACACTACTGGTCATCTCTCTATAGACACTACTGGTCCTCTCTATAGACACTACTGGTACTCTCTCTATAGACACTACTGGTCCTCTCTCTATAGACACTACTGGTCCTCTCTCTATAGACACTACTGGTCCTCTCTATAGACACTACTGGTCCTCTCTCTATAGACACTACTGGTCATTTCTCTATAGACACTACTGGTCCTCTCTATAGACACTACTGGTCCTCTCTCTATAGACACTACTGGTCCTCTCTCTATAGACACTACTGGTCATCTCTCTATATACACTACTGGTCCTCTCTATAGACACTACTGGTCCTCTCTCTATAGACACTACTGGTCCTCTCTCTATAGACACTACTGGTCCTCTCTACAGACACTACTGGTCCTCTCTATAGACACTACTGGTCCTCTCTCTATAGACACTCCTGGTCCTCTCTCAATAGACACTACTGGTCCTCTCTCTATAGACACTACTGGTCCTCTCTATAGACACTACTGGTCCTCTCTCTATAGACACTACTGGTCCTCTCTACAGACACTACTGGTCCTCTCTATAGACACTACTGGTCCTCTCTCTATAGACACTACTGGTCCTCTCTATAGACACTACTGGTCCTCTCTCTATAGACACTACTGGTCCTCTCTACAGACACTACTGGTCCTCTCTATATACACTTCTGGTCCTCTCTATAGACAATTCTGGTCCTCTCTATAGACACTACTGGTCCTCTCTCTATAGACACTACTGGTCCTCTCTATAGACACTACTGGTACTCTCTACAGACAATACTGCTCCTCTCTATAGACACTTCTGGTCCTCTCTATAGACACTTCTGGTCCTCTCTATAAACACTACTGGTCCTCTCTCTATAGACACTACTGGTCCTCTCTACAGACAGTACTGGTCCTCTCTCTATAGACACTACTGGTCCTCTCTCTATAGACACTACTGGTCCTCTCTACAGACAGTACTGGTCCTCTCTCTATAGACACTACTGGTACTCCCTCTATAGACATTACTGGTCCTCTCTATAGACACTACTGGTCCTCTCTACAGACACTACTGGTACTCTCTATAGACACTTCTGGTCCTCTCTATAGACACTTCTGGTCCTCTCTATAGACACTACTGGTCCTCTCTACAGACACTACTGCTCCTCTCTATAGACACTTCTGGTCCTCTCTATAGACACTTCTGGTCCTCTCTATAGACACTACTGGTCCTCTCTACAGACATTACTGGTCCTCTCTCTATAGACACTACTGGTACTCTCTCTATAGACACTACTGGTCCTCTCTATAGACACTAATGGTCCTCTCTACAAACACTACTGGTCCTCTCTCTACAGACACTACTGGTCCTCTCTCTATAGACACTACTGGTCCTCTCTCTATAGACACTACTGGTCCTCTCTCTATAGACACTACTGGTCCTCTCTCTATAGACACTACTGGTCCTCTCTCTATAGACACTACTGGTCCTCTCTATAGACATTACTGGTCCTCTCTCTATAGACACTACTGGTCCTCTCTCTACAGACACTACTGGTCTCTCTCTAGACACTACTGGTCCTCTCTATATACACTACTGGTCCTCTCTCTATAGACACTACTGGTCTCTCTCTATAGACACTACTGGTCCTCTCTATAGACACTACTGGTCCTCTCTCTATAGACACTACTGGTCCTCTCTATAGACACTACTGGTCCCTCTCTCAATAGACACTACTGGTCCTCTCTATAGACACTACTGGTCCTCTCTATAGACACACTGGTCACTGACACTACCTCTCTCTATAGACACTACTGGTCCTCTCTCTATAGACACTACTGGTCCTCTCTCTATAGACACTACTGGTCCTCACTCTATAGACACTACTGGTCTCTCTCTATAGACACTACTGGTCCTCTCTCTATAGACACTACTGGTCATCTCTCTATAGACACTACTGGTCCTCTCTTTAGACACTACTGGTACTCTCTCTATAGACACTACTGGTCCTCTCTCTATAGACACTACTGGTCCTCTCTCTATAGACACTACTGGTCCTCTCTATAGACACTACTGGTCATCTCTCTATAGACACTACTGGTCCTCTCTATAGACACTACTGGTCCTCTCTCTATAGACACTACTGGTCCTCTCTATGGACACTACTGGTCCTCTCTCTATAGACACTACTGGTCCTCTCTATAGACACTACTGGTCCTCTCTCTATAGACACTACTGGTCCTCTCTCTATAGACACTACTGGTCCTCTCTCTATAGACACTACTGGTCCTCTCCATAGACACTACTGGTCCTCTCTCTATAGACACTACTGTCCTCTCTCTATAGACACTACTGGTCCTCTCTCTATAGACACTACTGGTCCTCTCTCTATAGACACTACTGGTCCTCTCTCTATAGACACTACTGGTCCTCTCTCTATAGACACTCCTGGTCCTCTCTCAATAGACACTACTGGTCCTCTCTCTATAGACACTACTGGTCCTCTCTATAGACACTACTGGTCCTCTCTCTATAGACACTACTGGTCCTCTCTACAGACACTACTGGTCCTCTCTATAGACACTACTGGTCCTCTCTCTATAGACACTACTGGTCCTCTCTATAGACACTACTGGTCCTCTCTCTATAGACACTACTGGTCCTCTCTACAGACACTACTGGTCCTCTCTATAGACACTTCTGGTCCTCTCTATAGACAATTCTGGTCCTCTCTATAGACACTACTGGTCCTCTCTCTATAGACACTACTGGTCCTCTCTATAGACACTACTGGTACTCTCTACAGACAATACTGCTCCTCTCTATAGACACTTCTGGTCCTCTCTATAGACACTTCTGGTCCTCTCTATAAACACTACTGGTCCTCTCTCTATAGACACTACTGGTCCTCTCTACAGACAGTACTGGTCCTCTCTCTATAGACACTACTGGTCCTCTCTCTATAGACACTACTGGTCCTCTCTACAGACAGTACTGGTCCTCTCTCTATAGACACTACTGGTACTCCCTCTATAGACATTACTGGTCCTCTCTATAGACACTACTGGTCCTCTCTACAGACACTACTGGTACTCTCTATAGACACTTCTGGTCCTCTCTATAGACACTTCTGGTCCTCTCTATAGACACTACTGGTCCTCTCTACAGACACTACTGCTCCTCTCTATAGACACTTCTGGTCCTCTCTATAGACACTTCTGGTCCTCTCTATAGACACTACTGGTCCTCTCTACAGACATTACTGGTCCTCTCTCTATAGACACTACTGGTACTCTCTCTATAGACACTACTGGTCCTCTCTATAGACACTAATGGTCCTCTCTACAAACACTACTGGTCCTCTCTCTACAGACACTACTGGTCCTCTCTCTATAGACACTACTGGTCCTCTCTCTATAGACACTACTGGTCCTCTCTCTATAGACACTACTGGTCCTCTCTCTATAGACACTACTGGTCCTCTCTCTATAGACACTACTGGTCCTCTCTATAGACATTACTGGTCCTCTCTCTATAGACACTACTGGTCCTCTCTCTACAGACACTACTGGTCCTCTCTCTATAGACACTACTGGTCCTCTCTATATACACTACTGGTCCTCTCTCTATAGACACTACTGGTCCTCTCTCTATAGACACTACTGGTCCTCTCTATAGACACTACTGGTCCTCTCTCTATAGACACTACTGGTCCTCTCTATAGACACTACTGGTCCTCTCTCAAAAGACACTACTGGTCCTCTCTATAGACACTACTGGTCCTCTCTATAGACACTACTGGTCATCTCTCTATAGACACTACTGTACTCTCTCTATAGACACTACTGGTCCTCTCTCTATAGACACTACTGGTCCTCTCTCTATAGACACTACTGGTCCTCACTCTATAGACACTACTGGTCCTCTCTCTATAGACACTACTGGTCCTCTCTCTATAGACACTACTGGTCATCTCTCTATAGACACTACTGGTCCTCTCTTTAGACACTACTGGTACTCTCTCTATAGACACTACTGGTCCTCTCTCTATAGACACTACTGGTCCTCTCTCTATAGACACTACTGGTCCTCTCTATAGACACTACTGGTCATCTCTCTATAGACACTACTGGTCCTCTCTATAGACACTACTGGTCCTCTCTCTATAGACACTACTGGTCCTCTCTATGGACACTACTGGTCCTCTCTCTATAGACACTACTGGTCCTCTCTATAGACACTACTGGTCCTCTCTCTATAGACACTACTGGTCCTCTCTCTATAGACACTACTGGTCCTCTCTCTATAGACACTACTGGTCCTCTCTCTATAGACACTACTGGTCCTCTCCATAGACACTACTGGTCCTCTCTCTATAGACACTACTGTCCTCTCTCTATAGACACTACTGGTCCTCTCTCTATAGACACTACTGGTCCTCTCTCTATAGACACTACTGGTCCTCTCTCTATAGACACTACTGGTCCTCTCTCTATAGACACTACTGGTCATCTCTCTATAGACACTACTGGTCCTCTCTATAGACACTACTGGTACTCTCTCTATAGACACTACTGGTCCTCTCTCTATAGACACTACTGGTCCTCTCTCTATAGACACTACTGGTCCTCTCTATAGACACTACTGGTCCTCTCTCTATAGACACTACTGGTCCTCTCTATAGACACTACTGGTCCTCTCTATAGACACTACTGGTCCTCTCTCTATAGACACTACTGTCCTCTCTCTATAGACACTACTGGTCCTCTCTCTATAGACAATACTGGTCATCTCTCTATAGACACTACTGGTCCTCTCTATAGACACTACTGGTACTCTCTCTATAGACACTACTGGTCCTCTCTATAGACACTACTGGTCCTCTCTCTATAGACACTACTGGTCCTCTCTATAGACACTACTGGTCCTCTCTCTATAGACACTACTGGACCTCTCTATAGACACTACTGGTCCTCTCTCTATAGACACTACTGTACTCTCTCTATAGACACTACTGGTCCTCTCTATAGACACTACTGGTCCTCTCTATAGACACTACTGGTCCTCTCTCTATAGACACTACTGGTCATCTCTCTATAGACACTACTGGTCCTCTCTCTATAGACACTACTGGTCATCTCTCTATAGACACTACTGGTCCTCTCTCTATAGACACTACTGGTCATTTCTCTATAGACACTACTGGTCCTCTCTATAGACACTACTGGTCCTCTCTCTATAGACACTACTGGTCCTCTCTCTATAGACACTACTGGTCATCTCTCTATAGACACTACTGGTCCTCTCTATAGACACTACTGGTCCTCTCTCTATAGACACTACTGGTCCTCTCTCTATAGACACTACTGGTCCTCTCTACAGACACTACTGGTCCTCTCTATAGACACTACTGGTCCTCTCTCTATAGACACTCCTGGTCCTCTCTCAATAGACACTACTGGTCCTCTCTCTATAGACACTACTGGTCCTCTCTATAGACACTACTGGTCCTCTCTCTATAGACACTACTGGTCCTCTCTACAGACACTACTGGTCCTCTCTATAGACACTACTGGTCCTCTCTCTATAGACACTACTGGTCCTCTCTCTATAGACACTCCTGGTCATCTCTCTATAGACATTACTGGTCCTCTCTATAGACAATTCTGGTCCTCTCTATAGACAATACTGGTCCTCTCTCTATAGACACTACTGGTCCTCTCTATAGACACTACTGGTACTCTCTACAGACAATACTGCTCCTCTCTATAGACACTTCTGGTCCTCTCTATAGACACTTCTGGTCCTCTCTATAAACACTACTGGTCCTCTCTCTATAGACACTACTGGTCCTCTCTACAGACAGTACTGGGCCTCTCTCTATAGACACTACTGGTCCTCTCTCTATAGACACTACTGGTCCTCTCTACAGACAGTACTGGTCCTCTCTCTATAGACACTACTGGTACTCCCTCTATAGACATTACTGGTCCTCTCTATAGACACTACTGGTCCTCTCTACAGACACTACTGGTACTCTCTATAGACACTTCTGGTCCTCTCTATAGACACTTCTGGTCCTCTCTATAGACACTACTGGTCCTCTCTACAGACACTACTGCTCCTCTCTATAGACACTTCTGGTCCTCTCTATAGACACTTCTGGTCCTCTCTATAGACACTGCTGGTCCTCTCTACAGACATTACTGGTCCTCTCTCTATAGACACTACTGGTACTCTCTCTATAGACACTACTGGTCCTCTCTATAGACACTAATGGTCCTCTCTACAAACACTACTGGTCCTCTCTCTACAGACACTACTGGTCCTCTCTCTATAGACACTACTGGTCCTCTCTCTATAGACACTTCTGGTCCTCTCTATAGACACTTCTGGTCCTCTCTATAAACACTACTGGTCCTCTCTCTATAGACACTACTGGTCCTCTCTACAGACAGTACTGGTCCTCTCTCTATAGACACTACTGGTCCTCTCTCTATAGACACTACTGGTCCTCTCTACAGACAGTACTGGTCCTCTCTCTATAGACACTACTGGTACTCCCTCTATAGACATTACTGGTCCTCTCTATAGACACTACTGGTCCTCTCTACAGACACTACTGGTACTCTCTATAGACACTTCTGGTCCTCTCTATAGACACTTCTGGTCCTCTCTATAGACACTTACTGGTCCTCTCTATAGACACTACTGGTCCTCTCTACAGACACTACTGCTCCTCTCTATAGACACTCTGGTCCTCTCTATAGACACTCTGGTCCTCTCTATAGACACTACTGGTCCTCTCTACAGACATTACTGGTCCTCTCTCTATAGACACTACTGGTACTCTCTCTATAGACACTACTGGTCCTCTCTATAGACACTACTGGTCTCTCTAGACACTACTGGTCCTCTCTCTATAGACACTACTGGTCTCTCTCTATAGACACTACTGGTCCTCTCTATAGACACTTCTGGTCCTCTCTATAGACACTACTGGTCCTCTCTCTATAGACACTACTGGTCTCTCTACAGACACTACTGGTCCTCTCTCTATAGACACTACTGGTCCTCTCTCTATAGACACTACTGGTCCTCTCTATAGACACTACTGGTCCTCTCTCTATAGACACTACTGGTCTCTCTCTATAGACATTACTGGTCCTCTCTATAGACACTACTGGTCCTCTCTGGTACTCTCTATAGACACTACTGGTCCTCTCTATAGACACTTCTGGTCCCTCTCTATAGACACTACTGGTCCTCTCTATAGACACTACTGGTCCTCTCTATAGACACTTCTGGTCCTCTCTATAGACACTTCTGGTCTGGTCCTCTCTATAGACACTACTGGTCCTCTCTCTATAGACACTACTGGTCCTCTCTCTATAGACACTACTGGTCCTCTCTATAGACACTACTGGTCCTCTCTATAGACACTACTGGTCCTCTCTATAGACTGGTCCTCTCTCTATAGACACTACTGGTCTCTCTCTATAGACACTACTGGTCCTCTCTCTATAGACACTACTGGTCTCTCTCTATAGACACTACTGGTCCTCTCTCTATAGACACTACTGGTCCTCTCTATAGACACTACTGGTCCTCTCTATAGACACTACTGGTCCTCTCTCTATAGACACTACTGGTCTCTCTCTATAGACACTACTGGTCCTCTCTATAGACACTACTGGTCCTCTCTATAGACACTACTGGTCCTCTCTCTATAGACACTACTGGTCCTCTCTATAGACACTACTGGTCCTCTCTATAGACACTACTGGTCTCTCTCTATAGACACTACTGGTCCTCTCTATAGACACTACTGGTCCTCTCTCTATAGACACTACTGGTCCTCTCTCTATAGACACTACTGGTCCTCTCTCTATAGACACTACTGGTCTCTCTCTATAGACACTACTGGTCCTCTCTCTATAGACACTACTGGTCCTCTCTCTATAGACACTACTGGTCCCTCTCTATAGACACTACTGGTCCTCTCTCTATAGACACTACTGGTCCTCTCTCTATAGACACTACTGGTCCTCTCTCTATAGACACTACTGGACACTACTGGTCTCTCTATAGACACTACTGGTCTCTCTCTATAGACACTACTGGTCCCTCTCTATAGACACTACTGGTCCTCTCTATAGACACTACTGGTCTCTCTCTATAGACACTACTGGTCCTCTCTATAGACACTACTGGTCCTCTCTCTATAGACACTACTGGTCCTCTCTATAGACACTACTGGTCCTCTCTCTATAGACACTACTGGTCCTCTCTAGACACTATAGACACTACTGGTCCTCTCTCTATAGACACTACTCTCTCTATAGACACTACTGGTCCTCTCTATAGACACTACTGGTCCTCTCTATAGACACTACTGGTCCTCTCTCTATAGACACTACTGGTCCTCTCTCTATAGACACTACTGGTCCTCTCTATAGACACTACTGGTCCCTCTCTATAGACACTACTGGTCCTCTCTCTATAGACACTACTGGTCCTCTCTATAGACACTACTGGTCATCTCTCTATAGACACTACTGGTCCTCTCTATAGACACTACTGGTCCTCTCTATAGACACTACTGGTCCTCTCTCTATAGACACTACTGGTCCTCTCTATAGACACTACTGGTCCTCTCTATAGACACTACTGGTCCTCTCTCTATAGACACTACTGGTCCTCTCTCTATAGACACTACTGGTCCTCTCTATAGACACTACTGGTCCTCTCTCTATAGACACTACTGGTCCTCTCTCTATAGACACTACTGGTCTCTCTATAGACACTACTGGTCCTCTCTATAGACACTACTGGTCCTCTATAGACACTACTAGACACTACTGGTCCTCTCTCTATAGACACTACTGGTCCTCTCTATAGACACTACTGGTCTCTCTCTATAGACACTACTGGACCTCTCTATAGACACTACTGGTCCTCTCTCTATAGACACTACTGTACTCTCTCTATAGACACTACTGGTCCTCTCTATAGACACTACTGGTCCTCTCTATAGACACTACTGGTCCTCTCTCTATAGACACTACTGGTCATCTCTCTATAGACACTACTGGTCCTCTCTCTATAGACACTACTGGTCATCTCTCTATAGACACTACTGGTCCTCTCTCTATAGACACTACTGGTCATTTCTCTATAGACACTACTGGTCCTCTCTATAGACACTACTGGTCCTCTCTCTATAGACACTACTGGTCCTCTCTCTATAGACACTACTGGTCATCTCTCTATAGACACTACTGGTCCTCTCTATAGACACTACTGGTCCTCTCTCTATAGACACTACTGGTCCTCTCTCTATAGACACTACTGGTCCTCTCTACAGACACTACTGGTCCTCTCTATAGACACTACTGGTCCTCTCTCTATAGACACTCCTGGTCCTCTCTCAATAGACACTACTGGTCCTCTCTCTATAGACACTACTGGTCCTCTCTATAGACACTACTGGTCCTCTCTATAGACATTACTGGTCCTCTCTCTATAGACACTACTGGTCCTCTCTCTACAGACACTACTGGTCCTCTCTCTATAGACACTACTGGTCCTCTCTATATACACTACTGGTCCTCTCTCTATAGACACTACTGGTCCTCTCTCTATAGACACTACTGGTCCTCTCTATAGACACTACTGGTCCTCTCTCTAGACACTACTGGTCCTCTCTATAGACACTACTGGTCCTCTCTCTATAGACACTACTGGTCCTCTCTATAGACACTACTGGTCATCTCTCTATAGACACTACTGGTCCTCTCTATAGACACTACTGGTCACTTCTGGTCTCTATAGACACTTCTGGTCCTCTCTATAGACACTACTGGTCCTCTCTCTATAGACACTACTGGTACTCTCTCTATAGACACTACTGGTCTCTCTATAGACACTACTGGTCCTCTCTACAGACACTACTGGTCTCTCTCTACAGACACTACTGGTCCTCTCTCTATAGACACTACTGGTCCTCTCTATAGACACTACTGGTCCTCTCTATAGACACTACTGGTCCTCTCTATAGACACTACTGGTCCTCTCTCTATAGACACTACTGGTCCTCTCTATAGACACTACTGGTCCTCTCTATAGACATTACTGGTCCTCTCTCTATAGACACTACTGGTCCTCTCTACAGACACTACTGGTCCTCTCTCTATAGACACTACTGGTCCTCTCTATATACACTACTGGTCCTCTCTCTATAGACACTACTGGTCCTCTCTCTATAGACACTACTGGTCTCTCTATAGACACTACTGGTCCTCTCTCTATAGACACTACTGGTCCTCTCTATAGACACTACTGGTCCTCTCTCTATAGACACTACTGGTCCTCTCTATAGACACTACTGGTCCTCTCTATAGACACTACTGGTCCTCTCTATAGACACTACTGTACTCTCTCTATAGACACTACTGGTCCTCTCTCTATAGACACTACTGGTCCTCTCTATAGACACTACTGGTCCTCTCTCTATAGACACTACTGGTCCCTCTCTCTATAGACACTACTGGTCCTCTCTCTATAGACACTACTGGTCTCTCTCTATAGACACTACTGGTCCTCTCTATAGACACTACTGGTACTCTCTCTATAGACACTACTGGTCCTCTCTCTATAGACACTACTGGTCCTCTCTCTATAGACACTACTGGTCCTCTCTCTATAGACACTACTGGTCATCTCTCTATAGACACTACTGGTCTCTCTCTATAGACACTACTGGTCCTCTCTATAGACACTACTGGTCCTCTCTATGGACACTACTGGTCCTCTCTCTATAGACACTACTGGTCCTCTCTATAGACACTACTGGTCCTCTCTCTATAGACACTACTGGTCCTCTCTCTATAGACACTACTGGTCCCTCTCTATAGACACTACTGGTCTCTCTCTATAGACACTACTGTCCTCTCCATAGACACTACTGGTCCTCTCTCTATAGACACTACTGGTCCTCTCTCTATAGACACTACTGGTCCTCTCTCTATAGACACTACTGGTCCTCTCTCTATAGACACTACTGGTCCTCTCTCTATAGACACTACTGGTCCTCTCTCTATAGACACTACTGGTCTCTCTCTATAGACACTACTGGTCCTCTCTATAGACACTACTGGTCCCTCTCTATAGACACTACTGGTCTCTCTCTATAGACACTACTGGTCTCTCTCTATAGACACTACTGGTCTCTCTCTATAGACACTACTGGTCCTCTCTATAGACACTACTGGTCCTCTCTATAGACACTACTGGTCCTCTCTATAGACACTACTGGTCCTCTCTCTATAGACACTACTGTCCTCTCTCTATAGACACTACTGGTCCTCTCTCTATAGACAATACTGGTCATCTCTCTATAGACACTACTGGTCCTCTCTATAGACACTACTGGTACTCTCTCTATAGACACTACTGGTCCTCTCTATAGACACTACTGGTCCTCTCTCTATAGACACTACTGGTCCTCTCTATAGACACTACTGGTCCTCTCTCTATAGACACTACTGGACCTCTCTATAGACACTACTGGTCCTCTCTCTATAGACACTACTGTACTCTCTCTATAGACACTACTGGTCCTCTCTATAGACACTACTGGTCCTCTCTATAGACACTACTGGTCCTCTCTCTATAGACACTACTGGTCATCTCTCTATAGACACTACTGGTCCTCTCTCTATAGACACTACTGGTCCTCTCTCTATAGACACTACTGGTCCTCTCTATAGACACTACTGGACACCTCTCTCTATAGACACTACTGGTCCTCTCTCTATAGACACTACTGGTCTCTCTCTATAGACACTACTGGTCATCTCTCTATAGACACTACTGGTCTCTCTCTATAGACACTACTGGTCCTCTCTCTATAGACACTACTGGTCCTCTCTATAGACACTACTGGTCCTCTCTATAGACACTACTGGTCCCTCTCTATAGACACTACTGGTCCTCTCTCTATAGACACTACTGGTCATCTCTCTATAGACACTACTGGTCCTCTCTCTATAGACACTACTGGTCCTCTCTCTATAGACACTACTGGTCCTCTCTCTATAGACACTACTGGTCTCTCTCTATAGACACTACTGGTCCTCTACAGACACTATAGACACTACTGGTCCTCTCTATAGACACTACTGGTCCTCTCTCTATAGACACTACTGGTCCTCTCTCTATAGACACTACTGGTCCTCTCTATAGACACTCTCCTCTCTATAGACACTACTGGTCCTCTCTCTATAGACACTACTGGTCCTCTCTACAGACACTACTGGTCTCTCTCTATAGACACTACTGGTCCTCTCTCTATAGACACTACTGGTCCTCTCTCTATAGACACTACTGGTCCTCTCTATAGACACTACTGGTCCTCTCTCTATAGACACTACTGGTCCTCTCTATAGACACTACTGGTCCTATCTCAAAAGACACTACTGGTCCTCTCTATAGACACTACTGGTCCTCTCTATAGACACTACTGGTCATCTCTATAGACACTACTGTACTCTCTCTATAGACACTACTGGTCCCTCTCTCTATAGACACTACTGGTCCTCTCTCTATAGACACTACTGGTCCTCTCTCTATAGACACTACTGGTCTCTCTCTATAGACACTACTGGTCCTCTCTCTATAGACACTACTGGTCATCTCTCTATAGACACTACTGGTCCTCTCTATAGACACTACTGGTCCTCTCTAGACACTACTGGTCCTCTCTATAGACACTACTGGTCTCTCTCTCTATAGACACTACTGGTCCTCTCTATAGACACTACTGGTCATCTCTCTATAGACACTACTGGTCTATAGACACTACTGGTCTCTCTCTATAGACACTACTGGTCCTCTCTATGGACACTACTGGTCTCTCTCTATAGACACTACTGGTCCTCTCTCTATAGACACTACTGGTCCTCTCTCTATAGACACTACTGGTCCTCTCTCTATAGACACTACTGGTCCTCTCTCTATAGACACTACTGGTCCTCTCTATAGACACTACTGGTCCTCTCTCTATAGACACTACTGGTCCTCTCTCTATAGACACTACTGGTCCTCTCTATAGACACTACTGGTCTCTCTCTATAGACACACTACTGGTCCTCTCTCTATAGACACTACTGGTAGACTCTCTCTATAGACACTACTGGTCCTCTCTATAGACACTACTGGTCCCTCTCTACAGACACTACTGGTCCTCTCTCTATAGACACTACTGGTCCTCTCTCTATAGACACTACTGGTCCTCTCTATAGACACTACTGGTCATCTCTCTCTACTGGTCCTCTCTATAGACACTACTGGTCCTCTCTATAGACACTACTGGTCCTCTCTCTATAGACACTACTGGTCCTCTCTCTATAGACACTACTGGTCTCTCTCTATAGACACACTACTGGTCCTCTCTCTATAGAGACACTCTCTCTAGACACTACTGGTCCTCTCTATAGACACTACTGGTCTCTCTCTATAGACACTACTGGTCCCTCTCTATAGACACTACTGGTCCTCTCTCTATAGACACTACTGGACCTCTCTATAGACACTACTGGTCCTCTCTCTCTCTACTCTCTATAGACACTACTGGTCCTCTCTACTAGACACTACTGGTCCTCTCTATAGACACTACTGGTCTCTCTCTATAGACACTACTGGTCCTCTCTATAGACACTACTGGTCCTCTCTCTATAGACACTACTGGTCATCTCTCTATAGACACTACTGGTCCTCTCTCTATAGACACTACTGGTCATCTCTCTATAGACACTACTGGTCCTCTCTATAGACACTACTGGTCCTCTCTCTATAGACACTACTGGTCCTCTCTCTATAGACACTACTGGTCTCTCTCTATAGACACTACTGGTCCTCTCTACAGACACTACTGGTCCTCTCTATAGACACTACTGGTAGACACTCTCTCTACAGACACTACTGGTCCTCTCTATAGACACTACTGGTCCTCTCTATAGACACTACTGGTCCTCTCTCAATAGACACTACTGGTCCTCTCTCTATAGACACTACTGGTCCTCTCTATAGACACTACTGGTCCTCTCTCTAGACACTACTGGTCCCTCCTACAGACACTACTGGTCTCTCTCTATAGACACTACTGGTCCTCTCTCTATAGACACTACTGGTCCTCTCTCTATAGACACTCCTGGTCATCTCTCTATAGACACTTCTGGTCCTCTCTATAGACAATTCTGGTCCTCTCTATAGACAATACTGGTCCTCTCTCTATAGACACTACTGGTCCTCTCTATAGACACTACTGGTACTCTCTACAGACATACTGCTCCTCTCTATAGACACTCTGGTCTCTCTATAGACACTTCTGGTCCTCTCTATAAACACTACTGGTCTCTCTCTATAGACACTACTGGTCCTCTCTACAGACAGTACTGGTCCTCTCTCTATAGACACTACTGGTCCTCTCTCTATAGACACTACTGGTCCTCTCTACAGACAGTACTGGCCCTCTCTCTATAGACACTACTGGTACTCCTCTATAGACATTACTGGTCCTCTCTATAGACACTACTGGTCCTCTCTACAGACACTCTGGTACTCTCTATAGACACTTCTGGTCTCTCTATAGACACTTCTGGTCTCTCTATAGACACTACTGGTACTGCTCCTCTCTATAGACACTTCTGGTCCTCTCTATCTTCTGGTCCTCTCTATAGACACTGCTGGTCCTCTCTACAGACATTACTGGTCCTCTCTCTATAGACACTACTGGTACTCTCTCTATAGACACTACTGGTCCTCTCTATAGATGGTCTCTCTACAAACACTACTGGTCCCTCTCTACAGACACTACTGGTCCTCTCTCTATAGACACTACTGGTCCTCTCTCTATAGACACTACTGGTCCTCTCTCTATAGACACTACTGGTCCTCTCTCTATAGACACTACTGGTCCTCTCTATAGACATTACTGGTCCTCTCTCTATAGACACTACTGGTCCTCTCTCTACAGACACTACTGGTCCTCTCTCTATAGACACTACTGGTCCTCTCTATATACACTACTGGTCCTCTCTCTATAGACACTACTGGTCCTCTCTCTATAGACACTACTGGTCCTCTCTATAGACACTACTGGTCCTCTCTCTATAGACACTACTGGTCCTCTCTCTATAGACACTACTGGTACTCTCTCTATAGACACTACTGGTCCTCTCTCTATAGACACTACTGGTCCTCTCTATATACACTACTGGTCCTCTCTCTACAGACACTACTGGTCCTCTCTCTATAGACACTACTGGTCCTCTCTATATACACTACTGGTCCTCTCTCTATAGACACTACTGGTCCTCTCTCTATAGACACTACTGGTCCTCTCTATAGACACTACTGGTCCTCTCTATAGACACTACTGGTCCTCTCTACAGACACTACTGGTCCTCTCTCTATAGACACTACTGGTCATCTCTCTATAGACACTACTGGTCCTCTCTCTATAGACACTACTGGTCATCTCTCTATAGACACTACTGGTCCTCTCTATAGACACTACTGGTCCTCTCTCTATAGACACTACTGGTCATCTCTCTATATACACTACTGGTCCTCTCTCTATAGACACTACTGGTCATCTCTCTATAGACACTACTGGTCCTCTCTATAGACACTACTGGTCCTCTCTCTATAGACACTACTGGTCATCTCTCTATAGACACTACTGGTCTCTCTCTAGACACTACTGGTCTCTCTCTATAGACACTACTGGTCCTCTCTCTATAGACACTACTGGTCCTCTCTACAGACACTACTGGTCCTCTCTATAGACACTACTGGTCCTCTCTATAGACACTACTGGTCCTCTCTCTATAGACACTACTGGTCTCTCTCTATAGACACTACTGGTCCTCTCTATAGACACTACTGGTCCTCTCTCTATAGACACTACTGGTCCTCTCTACAGACACTACTGGTCCTCTCTATAGACACTACTGGTCCTCTCTCTATAGACACTACTGGTCCTCTCTCTATAGACACTACTGGTCCTCTCTATAGACACTTCTGGTCCTCTCTATAGACAATTCTGGTCCTCTCTATAGACACTACTGGTCCTCTCTCTATAGACACTACTGGTCCTCTCTATAGACACTACTGGTACTCTCTACAGACACTACTGCTCCTCTCTATAGACACTTCTGGTCCTCTCTATAGACACTTCTGGTCCTCTCTATAGACACTACTGGTCCTCTCTCTATAGACACTACTGGTCCTCTCTACAGACAGTACTGGTCCTCTCTCTATAGACACTACTGGTCCTCTCTCTATAGACACTACTGGTCCTCTCTACAGACAGTACTGGTTCTCTCTCTATAGACACTACTGGTACTCCCTCTATAGACATTACTGGTCCTCTCTATAGACACTACTGGTCCTCTCTACAGACACTACTGGTACTCTCTATAGACACTTCTGGTCCTCTCTATAGACACTTCTGGTCCTCTCTATAGACACTACTGGTCCTCTCTACAGACACTACTGCTCCTCTCTATAGACACTTCTGGTTCTCTCTATAGACACTTCTGGTCCTCTCTATAGACACTACTGGTCCTCTCTACAGACATTACTGGTCCTCTCTCTGTAGACACTACTGGTACTCTCTCTATAGACACTACTGGTCCTCTCTATAGACACTACTGGTCCTCTCTACAAACACTACTGGTCCTCTCTCTACAGACACTACTGGTCCTCTCTCTATAGACACTACTGGTCCTCTCTCTATAGACACTACTGGTCCTCTCTCTATAGACACTACTGGTCCTCTCTCTATAGACACTACTGGTCATCTCTATAGACATTACTGGTCCTCTCTCTATAGACACTACTGGTCCTCTCTCTACAGACACTACTGGTCCTCTCTCTATAGACACTACTGGTCCTCTCTATATACACTACTGGTCCTCTCTCTATAGACACTACTGGTCCTCTCTCTATAGACACTACTGGTCCTCTCTATAGACACTACTGGTCCTCTCTCTATAGACACTACTGGTCCTCTCTCTATAGACACTACTGGTACTCTCTCTATAGACACTACTGGTCCTCTCTATAGACACTACTGGTCCTCTCTACAGACACTACTGGTCCTCTCTCTACAGACACTACTGGTCCTCTCTATAGACACTACTGGTCCTCTCTATAGACACTACTGGTCCTCTCTTTCTGGTCCTCTCTATAGACACTACTGGTCCTCTCTCTATAGACACTACTGGTCCTCTCTCTATAGACACTACTGGTCCTCTCTCTATAGACACTACTGGTCCTCTCTCTATAGACACTACTGGTCCTCTCTCTATAGACACTACTGGTCCTCTCTCTATAGACACTACTGGTCCTCTCTATAGACACTACTGGTCCCTCTCTATAGACACTACTGGTCCTCTCTCTATAGACACTACTGGTCCTCTCTATAGACACTACTGGTCTCTCTATAGACACTACTGGTCCTCTCTATAGACACTACTGGTCCTCTCTATAGACACTACTGGTCTCTCTCTGGTTCTCTCTATAGACACTACTGGTCCTCTCTCTATAGACACTACTGGTCCTCTCTATAGACACTACTGGTCTCTCTCTATAGACACTACTGGTACTCTCTCTATAGACACTACTGGTCCTCTCTATAGACACTACTGGTCCTCTCTACAGACACTACTGGTCCTCTCTCTACAGACACTACTGGTCCTCTCTATAGACACTACTGGTCCTCTCTATAGACACTACTGGTCCTCTCTACAGACACTACTGGTCCTCTCTCTATAGACACTAGTGGTTCTCTCTCTATAGACACTACTGGTCCTCTCTATAGACACTACTGGTCCTCTCTACAAACACTACTGGTCCTCTCTCTACAGACACTACTGGTCCTCTCTCTATAGACACTACTGGTCCTCTCTCTATAGACACTACTGGTCCCTCTCTATAGACACTACTGGTCCTCTCTCTATAGACACTACTGGTCATCTCTATAGACATTACTGGTCCTCTCTATAGACACTACTGGTCCTCTCTCTATAGACACTACTGGTCCTCTCTCTATAGACACTACTGGTCCTCTCTATAGACACTACTGGTCCTCTCTCTATAGACACTACTGGTCCTCTCTATAGACACTACTGGTCCTCTCTCTATAGACACTACTGGTCCTCTCTCTATAGACACTACTGGTCCTCTCTCTATAGACACTACTGGTCCTCTCTATAGACACTACTGGTCCTCTCTATAGACACTACTGGTCCTCTCTACAGACACTACTGGTCCTCTCTCTATAGACACTACTGGTCTCTCTATAGACACTACTGGTCCTCTCTATAGACACTACTGGTCCTCTCTATAGACACTACTGGTCCTCTCTCTATAGACACTACTGGTCCTCTCTCTATAGACACTACTGGTCTCTCTCTATAGACACTACTGGTCCTCTCTCTATAGACACTACTGGTCCTCTCTCTACAGACACTACTGGTCCTCTCTCTATAGACACTACTGGTCCTCTCTATAGACACTACTGGTCCTCTCTATAGACACTACTGGTCCTCTCTATAGACACTACTGGTCCTCTCTATAGACACTACTGGTCCTCTCTATAGACACTACTGGTCCTCTCTATAGACACTACTGGTCCCTCTCTATAGACACTACTGGTCTCTCTATAGACACTAGTGGTTCTCTCTATAGACACTACTGGTTCTCTCTATAGACACTACTGTCCTCTCTCTATAGACACTACTGGTCCTCTCTATAGACACTACTGGTCCTCTCTATAGACACTACTGGTCTCTCTCTAGACACTACTGGTCCTCTCTATAGACACTACTGGTCCTCTCTACAGACACTACTGGTCCCTCTCTACAGACACTACTGGTCCTCTCTATAGACACTACTGGTCCTCTCTACTGGTCTCTCTACAGACACTACTGGTCCTCTCTCTATAGACACTAGTGGTTCTCTCTATAGACACTACTGGTCCTCTCTATAGACACTACTGGTCCTCTCTCTATAGACACTAGTGGTCCTCTCTCTATAGACACTACTGGTCTCTCTCTATAGACACTACTGGTCCTCTCTATATACACTACTGGTCCTCTCTCTACAGACACTACTGGTCCTCTCTCTATAGACACTACTGGTCCTCTCTATATACACTACTGGTCCTCTCTCTATAGACACTACTGGTCCTCTCTCTATAGACACTACTGGTCCTCTCTATAGACACTACTGGTCCTCTCTATAGACACTACTGGTCCTCTCTACAGACACTACTGGTCCTCTCTCTATAGACACTACTGGTCATCTCTCTATAGACACTACTGGTCCTCTCTCTATAGACACTACTGGTCATCTCTCTATAGACACTACTGGTCCTCTCTATAGACACTACTGGTCCTCTCTCTATAGACACTACTGGTCATCTCTCTATATACACTACTGGTCCTCTCTCTATAGACACTACTGGTCATCTCTCTATAGACACTATTGGTCCTCTCTATAGACACTACTGGTCCTCTCTCTATAGACACTACTGGTCATCTCTCTATATACACTACTGGTCCTCTCTATAGACACTACTGGTCCTCTCTCTATAGACACTACTGGTCCTCTCTCTATAGACACTACTGGTCCTCTCTACAGACACTACTGGTCCTCTCTATAGACACTACTGGTCCTCTCTCTATAGACACTCCTGGTCCTCTCTCAATAGACACTACTGGTCCTCTCTCTATAGACACTACTGGTCCTCTCTATAGACACTACTGGTCCTCTCTCTATAGACACTACTGGTCCTCTCTACAGACACTACTGGTCCTCTCTATAGACACTACTGGTCCTCTCTCTATAGACACTACTGGTCCTCTCTCTATAGACACTACTGGTCCTCTCTATAGACACTTCTGGTCCTCTCTATAGACAATTCTGGTCCTCTCTATAGACACTACTGGTCCTCTCTCTATAGACACTACTGGTCCTCTCTATAGACACTACTGGTACTCTCTACAGACACTACTGCTCCTCTCTATAGACACTTCTGGTCCTCTCTATAGACACTTCTGGTCCTCTCTATAGACACTACTGGTCCTCTCTATAGACACTACTGGTCCTCTCTACAGACAGTACTGGTCCTCTCTCTATAGACACTACTGGTCCTCTCTCTATAGACACTACTGGTCCTCTCTACAGACAGTACTGGTTCTCTCTCTATAGACACTACTGGTACTCCTCTATAGACATTACTGGTCCTCTCTATAGACACTACTGGTCCTCTACAGACACTACTGGTACTCTCTATAGACACTTCTGGTCCTCTCTATAGACACTTCTGGTCCTCTCTATAGACACTACTGGTCCTCTCTACAGACACTACTGCTCTGGTTCTCTATAGACACTTCTGGTTCTCTCTATAGACACTACTGGTCCTCTCTATAGACATTACTGGTCCTCTCTCTACAGACATTACTGGTCCTCTCTCTATAGACACTACTGGTACTCTCTCTACTGGTCCTCTCACAAACACTGGTCCTCTCTACAGACACTACTGGTCCTCTCTACAGACACTACTGGTCCTCTCTCTACAGACACTACTGGTCCTCTCTCTATAGACACTACTGGTCCTCTCTCTATAGACACTACTGGTCTCTCTCTATAGACACTACTGGTCCTCTCTCTATAGACACTACTGGTCATCTCTATAGACATTACTGGTCCTCTCTATAGACACTACTGGTCCTCTCTCTGGCAGACACTACTGGTCCTCTCTCTATAGACACTACTGGTCCTCTCTATAGACACTACTGGTCCTCTCTATAGACACTACTGGTCCTCTCTCTATAGACACTACTGGTCCTCTCTCTATAGACACTACTGGTCCTCTCTATAGACACTACTGGTCCTCTCTATAGACACTACTGGTCTCTCTCTACAGACACTACTGGTCCTCTCTATAGACACTACTGGTCCTCTCTACAGACACTACTGGTCTCTCTCTACAGACACTACTGGTCCTCTCTATAGACACTACTGGTCCTCTCTATAGACACTACTGGTCCTCTCTACAGACACTACTGGTCCTCTCTATAGACACTAGTGGTTCTCTCTATAGACACTACTGGTCCTCTCTCTATAGACACTACTGGTCCTCTCTCTATAGACACTACTGGTCCTCTCTATAGACACTACTGGTAGACACTACTCTCTATAGACACTACTGGTCCTCTCTATAGACACTACTGGTCCTCTCTATAGACACTACTGGTCCTCTCTCTATAGACACTACTGGTCCTCTCTCTATAGACACTACTGGTCCTCTCTATAGACACTACTGGTCCTCTCTATAGACACTACTGGTAGACACTACTCTCTATAGACACTACTGGTCTCTCTCTATAGACACTACTGGTCCTCTCTCTATAGACACTACTGGTCCTCTCTATAGACACTACTGGTCCCTCTCTCTATAGACACTACTGGTCCTCTCTATAGACACTACTGGTCCTCTCTATAGACACTACTGGTCCTCTCTCTATAGACACTACTGGTCCTCTCTCTATAGACACTACTGGTCCTCTCTATAGACACTACTGGTCCTCTCTACAGACACTACTGGTCCTCTCTCTACAGACACTACTGGTCCTCTCTCTATAGACACTACTGGTCCTCTCTATAGACACTACTGGTCCTCTCTACAGACACTACTGGTCCTCTCTCTATAGACACTACTGGTTCTCTCTATAGACACTACTGGTCCTCTCTCTATAGACACTACTGGTCCTCTCTCTATAGACACTACTGGTCCTCTCTCTATAGACACTACTGGTCCTCTCTCTATAGACACTACTGGTCCTCTCTCTATAGACACTACTGGTCCTCTCTATAGACACTACTGGTCCTCTCTATAGACACTACTGGTCCTCTCTCTATAGACTGGTCCTCTCTATAGACACTACTGGTCCTCTCTATAGACACTACTGGTCCTCTCTCTATAGACACTACTGGTCCTCTCTATAGACACTACTGGTCCTCTCTATAGACACTACTGGTCCTCTCTACAGACACTAGTGGTTCTCTCTATAGACACTACTGGTCTCTCTCTATAGACTGGTCCTCTATAGACACTACTGGTCCTCTCTATAGACACTACTGGTCTCTCTCTATAGACACTACTGGTCCTCTCTATAGACACTACTGGTACTCTCTCTATAGACACTACTGGTCCTCTCTATAGACACTACTGGTCCTCTCTACAGACACTACTGGTCCTCTCTCTACAGACACTACTGGTCCTCTCTATAGACACTACTGGTCCTCTCTATAGACACTACTGGTCCTCTCTACAGACACTACTGGTCCTCTCTCTATAGACACTAGTGGTTCTCTCTCTATAGACACTACTGGTCCTCTCTATAGACACTACTGGTCCTCTCTACAAACACTACTGGTCCTCTCTCTACAGACACTACTGGTCCTCTCTCTATAGACACTACTGGTCCTCTCTCTATAGACACTACTGGTCCTCTCTCTATAGACACTACTGGTCCTCTCTCTATAGACACTACTGGTCATCTCTATAGACATTACTGGTCCTCTCTCTATAGACACTACTGGTCCTCTCTCTACAGACACTACTGGTCCTCTCTCTATAGACACTACTGGTCCTCTCTATATACACTACTGGTCCTCTCTCTATAGACACTACTGGTCCTCTCTCTATAGACACTACTGGTCCTCTCTATAGACACTACGGGTCCTCTCTCTATAGACACTACTGGTCCTCTCTCTATAGACACTACTGGTACTCTCTCTATAGACACTACTGGTCCTCTCTATAGACACTACTGGTCCTCTCTACAGACACTACTGGTCCTCTCTCTACAGACACTACTGGTCCTCTCTATAGACACTACTGGTCCTCTCTATAGACACTACTGGTCCTCTCTACAGACACTACTGGTCCTCTCTCTATAGACACTAGTGGTTCTCTCTATAGACACTACTGGTCCTCTCTCTATAGACACTACTGGTCCTCTCTCTATAGACACTACTGGTCCTCTCTCTATAGACACTACTGGTCCTCTCTCTATAGACACTACTGGTCCTCTCTCTATAGACACTACTGGTCCTCTCTATAGACACTACTGGTCCTCTCTATAGACACTACTGGTCCTCTCTCTATAGACACTACTGGTCCTCTCTATAGACACTACTGGTCCTCTCTCTATAGACACTACTGGTCCTCTCTATAGACACTACTGGTCCTCTCTATAGACACTACTGGTCCTCTCTACAGACACTAGTGGTTCTCTCTATAGACACTACTGGTCCTCTCTCTATAGACACTACTGGTCCTCTCTATAGACACTACGGGTCCTCTCTCTATAGACACTACTGGTCCTCTCTCTATAGACACTACTGGTACTCTCTCTATAGACACTACTGGTCCTCTCTATAGACACTACTGGTCCTCTCTACAGACACTACTGGTCCTCTCTCTACAGACACTACTGGTCCTCTCTATAGACACTACTGGTCCTCTCTATAGACACTACTGGTCCTCTCTACAGACACTACTGGTCCTCTCTCTATAGACACTAGTGGTTCTCTCTATAGACACTACTGGTCCTCTCTCTATAGACACTACTGGTCCTCTCTCTATAGACACTACTGGTCCTCTCTCTATAGACACTACTGGTCCTCTCTCTATAGACACTACTGGTCCTCTCTCTATAGACACTACTGGTCCTCTCTATAGACACTACTGGTCCTCTCTATAGACACTACTGGTCCTCTCTCTATAGACACTACTGGTCCTCTCTATAGACACTACTGGTCCTCTCTCTATAGACACTACTGGTCCTCTCTATAGACACTACTGGTCCTCTCTATAGACACTACTGGTCCTCTCTACAGACACTAGTGGTTCTCTCTATAGACACTACTGGTCCTCTCTCTATAGACACTACTGGTCCTCTCTACAGACACTACTGGTCCTCTCTCTATAGACACTACTGGTCCTCTCTCTATAGACACTACTGGTCCTCTCTACAGACACTACTGGTCCTCTCTCTATAGACACTACTGGTCCTCTCTCTATAGACACTACTGGTCCTCTCTACAGACACTACTGGTCCTCTCTCTATAGACACTACTGGTCCTCTCTACAGACACTACTGGTCCTCTCTATAGACACTACTGGTCCTCTCTATAGACACTACTGGTCCTCTCTACAGACACTAGTGGTTCTCTCTATAGACACTACTGGTCCTCTCTCTATAGACACTACTGGTCCTCTCTACAGACACTACTGGTCCTCTCTCTATAGACACTACTGGTCCTCTCTCTATAGACACTACTGGTCCTCTCTCTATAGACACTACTGGTCCTCTCTACAGACACTACTGGTCCTCTCTCTATAGACACAACCTGTTCTCAACCATTCCTAACAGTTGATAGTATGTTTGACTCTTAATGTGGTTTATTAGATTTCTTCGCTGCATGGATAAGTGGCATGGTCCGCTGCTGACAGAGAACGACTCAGAGGACAGGGGTGATACACACAGAGAAAACGGTAGAGCGAGCTATTCTAATCCCCAGCACACAGCTCCTGGGTTTGATTCATCTCTCTGAGCAGAGCTCATGCTTTGGTTGACAGCACAGGGTTAATGCAGGCTATAAAGGCCGGTCCAACCACAAGGAATCCTTTCATATTTGGTGTGGGGGGGGGGCTCTCTCCTTTTTTTCAACCAGATTCTCCTCCTCTTCTCCTGGGTTGTGGTCTGATGTGTGCTCTGTACTGGAAACAACAATGACAGAGGGAGGATGGAGAGGAGAGGATAGAGGAGAGGATGGAGAGGAGTGGAGAGAGGAGAGGATAGAGAGGAGAGGAAAGGAAAGAGGAGCAGAGAGGAGAGGATAGAGAGGAGAGGAGAGGAAAGAGGAGCAGAGAGGAGAGGAAAGGAAAGAGGAGCAGAGAGGAGAGGATAGAGAGGAGAGGATAGAGAGGAGAGGAGAGGAAAGAGGAGCAGAGAGGAGAGGAGAGAGGAGAGGAGAGGATAGAGAGGAGAGGAAAGAGGAGCAGAGAGGAGAGGATAGAGATGAGAGGAGAGGATAGAGAGGAGATGAGAGAGGAGAGGAGAGGATAGAGAGGAGAGGAGAGGAAAGAGGAGCAGAGAGGATGTGATAAAGAGGAGAGGATAAAGAGGAGAGGATAGAGAGGAGAGGAGAGGAGAGGAGAGGAGAGGAGAGGAGAGGAGAGGAAAGAGGAGCAGAGAGGATAGGATAAAGAGGAGAGGATAGAGGAGATGATAGAGAGGAGAGGAGAGGAGAGGATAGAGAGGAGAGGAGAGGATAGAGAGGAGAGGATAGAGAGGATAGAGAGGAGAGGATAGAGAGGAGAGGAGAGGATAAAGAGGAGAGGAGAGGATAGAGAGGAGAGGAGAGGATAGAGAGGAGAGGAGAGGATAGAGAGGAGAGGATAGAGAGGAGAGGAGAGGATAGAGAGGAGAGGAGAGGATAGAGAGGAGAGGAGAGAGGAGAGAGGAGAGGATAGAGAGGAGAGGAAGAGGGAGAGGATAGAGAGGGAGAGGAGAGGAGAGAGGAGAGGAGAGGAGAGGAGAGGAGAGGATAAGAGGAGAGAGGATAGAGAGGAGAGGATAGAGAGGAGAGGAGGAGAGGAGAGGAGAGAGGAGAGGATAGAGAGAGGAGAGGAGGAAAGAGGAGAGAGAGGAGAGGATAGAGAGAGAGGATAGAGAGGAGAGGAGAGGAAAGAGGAGCAGAGAGGAGAGGGAGGAGAGAGGAGAGGAGAGGATAGAGAGGAGAGGAAAGAGGAGCAGAGAGGAGAGGATAGAGAGAGAGGAGAGGATAGAGAGAGGAGAGAGGAGAGGGAGAGGATAGAGAGGAGAGGAGAGGAGAGGAGGAGGAGGATAAAGAGGAGAGGAGAGGAGAGGAGAGAGAGGAGAGGATAGAGAGGAGAGGAGAGAGGATAGAGGAGCAGAGAGGATAGGAGAGGAGAGGATAGAGAGGATAGAGAGAGAGAGAGGAGAGGAGAGGATAGAGAGGAGAGGAGAGGATAGAGAGGATAGAGAGAGAGGATAGAGAGGGAGAGGATAGAGAGGAGAGGAGAGGAGAGGATAGAGAGGAGAGGGAGAGGATAGAGAGGAGAGGGAGGATAGAGAGGAGAGGAGAGAGAGGAGAGGGAGAGGAGAGGAGAGGAGAGAGAGGAGAGGAGAGAGAGAGAGGAGAGGATAGAGAGGAGAGGATAGAGGAGAGGAGAGAGAGGAGGAGAGGAGAGGAGAGGAGCAGAGAGGAGAGGAGAGGAGAGGAGAGGAGAGAGAGGATGGAGAGGAGAGGAGAGGGAGAGGAGAGGAGAGGAGAGGAGAGGAGAAAGAGGAGCAGAGAGGAGAGGAGAGGAGAGGAGAGGATAGAGAGGAGAGGAGAGGATAGAGAGGAGAGGATAGAGAGGAGAGGAGAGGAAAGAGGAGCAGAGAGGAGAGGAGAGAGAGGAGAGAGGATGGAGAGGAGAGAGAGGAGAGGAGAGAGAGGAGAGGAGAGAGGATGGAGAGGAGAGAGGATGGAGAGGAGAGGGAGAGAGGATGAGAGGAGAGGAGAGGATAGAGAGAGAGGAGAGGAAAGAGGAGGAGAGGAGAGGAGAGAATGGAGGAGCAGAGGAGAGGAGAGAGAGAGATGGAGAGAGAGGATGGAGGAGAGGATAGAGAGGAGAGGGAGAGAGAGAGAGATAGAGAGAGGAGAGGGATGGAGAGAGAGAGGATGGAGAGAGGATGGAGGAGAGAGAGGAGAGGATAGAGAGGGAGAGAGGATGGAGAGGAGAGAGGATGGAGGAGGAGAGAGGAGCAGAGAGGAGAGGAGAGAGAGGAGAGAGGATGGAGAGGAGAGAGAGGAGAGGAGAGAGAGGAGAGGAGAGAGGATGGAGAGGAGAGAGGATGGAGAGGAGAGAGAGGAGATGATGGAGAGGAGAGGATAGAAAGGAGAGGAAAGAGAAGAAGAAAATGCTCAACTGCAACAGAATTGATTTGTTGGAGTACAATTACACAGCTCTGCAGTACAGAGAGAGAGGGAGCTCAGACGCTTGCCCCAGACTGAGACTGAGTGACAGAATGAAACCACAAGCAGTAATTGATAAACTGCAAACATATTATAGAATAACACATGGGGGTTGTTACCTAATTAAATGATTGTATGACTGTCTGGTGGGACAACAGCAAGGTTGTGTTCCAAATGGCATTACATTCCCTTGATAGTGTCCTACTTTTGAGGGCTGTGGTCAAAATGCTAGTAGGAATAGGTGCCATTTGGAACACACCGGAATAGGTGCCATTTGGAACACACTGGAATAGGTGCCATTTGGAACACAATGGAATAGGTGCCATTTGGAACAAACTGGAATAGGTGCCATTTGGAACACAATGGAATAGGTGCCATTTGGAACACACTGGAATAGGTGCCATTTGGAACACATTGGAATAGGTGCCATTTGGAACACACTGGAATAGGTGCCATTTGGAACACACTGGAATAGGTGCCATTTGGAACAAACTGGAATAGGTGCCATTTGGAACACAATGGAATAGGTGCCATTTGGAACACACTGGAATAGGTGCCATTTGGAAGACACTGGAATAGGTGCCATTTGGAACACAATGGAATAGGTGCCATTTGGAACACACAGAATAGGTGCCATTTGGAACACAATGGAATAGGTGCCATTTGGAACACACTGGAATAGGTGCCATTTGGAACACACTGGAATAGGTGCTATTTGGAAAACACTGGAATAGGTGCCATTTGGAACACACTGGAATAGGTGCCATTTGGAACACACAGGAATAGGTGCCATTTGGAACACATTGGAATAGGTGCCATTTGGAACACACAGGAATAGGTGCCATTTGGAACACACAGGAATAGGTGCCATTTGGAACACATTGGAATAGGTGCCATTTGGAACTCACAGGAATAGGTGCCATTTGGAACACACTGGAATAGGTGCCATTTGGAACACACAGGAATAGGTGCCATTTGGAACACATTGGAATAGGTGCCATTTGGAACACACAGGAATAGATGCCATTTGGAACACATTGGAATAGGTGCCATTTGGAACACATTGGAATAGGTGCCATTTGGAACACACAAGAATAGGTGCCATTTGGAACACACAGGAATAGGTGCCATTTGGAACACACAGGAATAGGTGCCATTTGGAACACACAGGAATAGGTGCCATTTGGAACACACAGGAATAGGTGCCATTTGGAACACATTGGAATAGGTGCCATTTGGAACTCACAGGAATAGGTGCCATTTGGAACACACTGGAATAGGTGCCATTTGGAACATACGGGAATAGGTGCCATTTGGAACACATTGGAATAGGTGCCATTTGGAACACACAGGAATAGATGCCATTTGGAACACATTGGAATAGGTGCCATTTGGAACACACAGGAATAGGTGCCATTTGGAACACACAGGAATAGGTGCCATTTGGAACACACAGGAATAGGTGCCATTTGGAACACATTGGAATAGGTGCCATTTAAGCCCCTCTAAAGGCTATGTCTAGAAATGACAAACTGCAAGCCCCTCCCAGGCTATGTCTAGAAATGACAAACTGCAGCGTAAGCCCCTCCCAGGCTATGTCTAGAAATGACAAACTGCAACGTAAGCCCCTCCCAGGCTATGTCTAGAAATGACAAACTGCAACGTAAGCTCCTCCCAGGCTATGTCTAGAAATGACAAACTGCAACGTAAGCCCCTCCCAGGCTATGTCTAGAAATGACAAACTGCAACGTAAGCCCCTCCCAGGCTATGTCTAGAAATGACAAACTGCAACGTAAGCTCCTCCCAGGCTATGTCTAGAAATGACAAACTGCAACGTAAGCCCCTCCCAGGCTATGTCTAGAAATGACAAACTGCAACGTAAGCCCCTCCCACACACATAATATGTTATGTGTTATAATCTGTTATGTGTTATAATCTGTTATAATCTGTTATAATATGTTATGTGTTATAATGTGTTATGTGTTATAATCTGTTATAATGTGTTATGTGTTATAATGTGTTATAATCTGTTATGTGTTATAATCTGTTATAATCTGTTATAATCTGTTATGTGTTATAATCTGTTATAATCTGTTATAATGTGTTATAATCTGTTATGTGTTATAATGTGTTATAATGTGTTATAATCTGTTATAATGTGTTATAATGTGTTATAATGTATTATAATGTGTTATAATGTGCTATAATGTGTTATAATGTGCTATAATCTGTTATAATGTGTTATAATGTGTTATAATCTGTTATAATCTGTTATAATGTGTTATAATCTGTTATCTGTTATAATGTGTTATAATCTGTTATAATCTGTTATAATGTGTTATAATGTGTGTTATAATGTGTTATAATGTGCTATAATGTGTGTTATAATATGTTATAATGTGCTATAATGTGTTATAATGTGTTATAATGTGCTATAATGTGTTATAATGTGCTATAATGTGTTATAATGTGTTATAATGTGTGTTATAATGTGTTATAATGTGCTATAATGTATTATAATGTGTTATAATGTGTATTATAATGTGTTATAATGTATTATGTGTTATAATGTGCTATAATGTGTTATAATGTGCTATAATGTGCTATAATGTGTTATAATGTGTTATAATGTGTTATAATGTGTTATGTGTTATAATCTGTTATAATCTGTTATGTGTTATAATGTATTATAATGTGTTATAATGTGTTATAATGTGTTATAATGTGTTATAATGTGTTATAATGTATTATAATGTGTTATGATGTGTTATAATGTGTTATAATGTGTTATAATGTGTAATAATCTGTTATAATCTGTTATAATGTGTTATAATCTGTTATAATGTGTTATAAACTGTTATGTGTTATAATCTGTTATGTGTTATAATCTGTTATGTGTTATAATGTGTTATAATGTGTTATAATCTGTTATGATGTGTTATAATGTGTTATAATCTGTTATAATCTGTTATAATGTGTTATAATCTGTTATAATGTGTTATAATGTGTTATAATGTGTTATAATGTATTATAATGTGTTATAATCTGTTATGTGTTATAATGTGTTATAATGTGTTATAATGTGTTATGATGTGTTATAATGTGTTATGATGTGTTATAATGTGTTATAATCTGTTATGATGTGTTATAATGTGTTATAATCTGTTATAATCTGTTATGATGTGTTATGATGTGTTATGATGTGTTATAATGTGTTATAATGTATTATAATGTGTTATAATCTGGTATGTGTTATAATCTGTTATGTGTTAGGTGTTATAATGTGTTATAATGTGTTATAATCTGTTATGTGTTATAATGTGTTATAATGTGTTATAATCTGTTATGTGTTATAATCTGTTATAATCTGTTATAATCTGTTATGTGTTATAATGTGTTATCATGTGTTATAATCTGTTATGTGTTATAATGTGTTATAATCTGTTATGTGTTATAATCTGTTATGATGTGTTATAATGTGTTATAATCTGTTATGATGTGTTATGATGTGTTATAATGTGTTATAATGTGTTATAATGTGTTATAATCTGTTATAATGTGTTATAATGTGTTATAATGTGTTATAATGTATTATAATGTGTTATAATCTGTTATGTGTTATAATGTGTTATAATGTGTTATGATGTGTTATAATGTGTTATGATGTGTTATAATGTGTTATAATGTGTGTTATAATGTGTTATAATGTGTGTTATAATGTGTTATAATCTGTAATGTGTTATAATGTGTTATAATCTGTAATAATCTGTTATAATGTGTTATGATGTGTTATAATGTGTTATAATGTGTGTTATAATGTGTTATAATGTGTGTTATAATGTGTTATAATCTGTAATGTGTTATAATGTGTTATACTCTGTTATAATGTGTTATAATCTGTTATAATGTGTTATGTGTTATAATGTGTTATAATGTGTTAGGTGTTATAATGTGTTATAATGTGTTAGGTGTTATAATGTGTTATAGTGTGTTATAATGTGCTATAATCTGTTATAATCTGTTATAATGTGTTATAATGTGTTATAATCTGTTATGTGTTATAATCTGTTATGTGTTATAATCTGTTATAATCTGTTATAATCTGTTATGTGTTATAATCTGTTATGTGTTAGGTGTTATAATGTGCTATAATCTGTTATAATGTGCTATAATCTGTTATAATCTGTTATAATGTGTTATGTGTTATAATCTGTTATAATGTGTTATAATCTGTTATAATGTGTTATGTGTTATAATGTGTTATGTGTTATAATGTGTTATAATCTGTTATGTGTTATAATCTGTTATAATCTGTTATAATGTGTTATAATCTGTTATAATGTGTTATGTGTTATAATGTGTTATAATCTGTTATGTGTTATAATGTGTTATGTGTTATAATGTGTTATAATCTGT
>NC_088418.1:5952417-6024917 GCF_034236695.1 Oncorhynchus nerka | reverse complement strand
TATCTCCACCTCGTCCTCTTCCCCTATACCGACCAACTCCTCCTCCTCCTCCTCCTCCTCCTCCTCCCTCCTCTACTTTTGAAGGGGCAGTCCCTAAAGCCCAGGGTTATGTGTCCCAGGACCAGCTTGCTTAGGGGGACTTTCCCCAGGTTTATCTCTCTGTAGGTGTTGGATTTGTTATGGAAGGTTCGGGATTCGCTTCCTTTTAGGTGGTTGTAGAATTTAACGTCTCTTTTCTGGATTTTGATAATTAGCAGGTATCAGCCTAATTCTGCTCTTCGTGCATTATTTGGTGTTTTACGTTGTACACGTAGAAAATGTTTGCAGAATTCTGCATACAGAGTCTCAATTTGGTGTTTGTCCCATTTTGTGAATTCTTGATTGGTGAGCGGACCCCAGATCTCACAACCATGAAGGGCATTGGGCTCTATAACCGATTCAAGTATTTTTACCTGTGGCGCTGATGTTTAGGCCGAGGTATGTATGGATTGAGTGCTTTTAGGCAACGGTGTCTAGATGGAATTTGTATTTATGGTCCTGGAGACTGGACCTTTTTTGGAACACCATTATTTGGTAGGCCCTCCTTGATTGGGGACAGAAGCACCAGATCATCAGCAAACAGCAGACATTTGACTCCGGATTCTAGCAGGGTGAGGCCGGGTGCTGCAGACTGTTCTAGTGCCCTCTCCAATTCGTTGATAGACATGTTGAAGAGGGTGGGGCTTAAGCTGCATCCCTGTCTCACCCCACAGCCCCGTGGAGAGAAATGTGTCTTTGTTTTTAGCCCAATTTTCACCTCACACTCGCAGTTTGTGTACATGGATTTTATAATGTCATATTTTTCCCTCCCAACACCACTTTCCATTAATTTGTATATCAGACCCTCATGCCAAATTGAGTCGAAAGCTTTTTTTGGAATCAACAAAGCATGAGAAGACGTTGCCTTTGTTTTCGTTCGTTTGTTTGTCAATTAGGGTGTGCAGGGTGAATACGTGGTCTGTTGTACGGTAATTTGGTAAAAAGCCAATTTGACATTTGCTCAGTACATTGTTTTCATTGAGGAAATGTACGCGTCTGCTGTTAATGATAATTTGGTAAAAAGCCAGTTTGTCATTTGTGAAAATTAATTAATTGCATTAATGATAATGCAGGGGATTTTCCCAAGTTGCTGTTGATGCATATCCCACGGTAGTTACTGGGGTCAAATTTGTCTCCACTTTTGTGGATTGGGGTGATCAGTCCTTCGTTCCAAAAATTGGCGAAGAAGCCAGAGCTGAGGATGATGTGAAAGAGTTTAAGTATAGCCAATTGGAAATTGTGGTCTGCATATTTTATAATTTAATTGAGGATACCATCAACACCACAGGCCTTTATGGGTTGGGGGGGTTGTGTTTTGTCCTGTAGATCTTTCAAGGTAATTGGAGAATCCAGTGGGTTCTGGCAGTCTTTAATAGTTGAATCTAAGACTTGCATTTGATTATGTTTTTGCTGTTTGTTCTTTATTATAGAGCCAAAAAGACTGGAGAAGTGGTTTACCCATCTGAGTTTTGGATAGATACAGTTGAAGTTGGAAGTTTACATGCACCTTAGCCAAATACATTTAAACTCAGTTTTTCACAATTCCTGATGTTTAATTAGTAAACATTCCCTGTCTTAGGTCAGTTAGGATCACCACTTTATTTTAAGAATGTGAAATGTCAGAATAATAGAAGAGAGAATGATTTATTTCAGCTTTTGTTTCTTCCATCACATTCCCAGTGGGTCAGAAGTTTACATACACTAAATTAGTATTTGGTAGCATTGCCTTCAAATTGTTTAACTTGGGTCATATTCTCGGGTAGCCTTCCACAAACTTCCCACAAAATTTGGGTGAATTTTGGCCCATTCCTCCTGACAGAGCTGGTGTAACTGAGTCAGGTTTGTTGGTTTCCTTGCTCGAACACGCTTTTTCAGTTCTGCCCACACATTTTCTATGGAATTGAGGTCAGAGCTTTGTGATGGCCACTCCAATACCTTGATTTTGTTGTCCTTAAGCCATTTTGACACAACTTTGGAAGTATGCTTGGGGTCATTTTGTTGCCAAACGGTTCTATTTTTGTTTCATCAGACCAGAGGACATTTTTCCAAAAAGTACGACCTCTGTCCCCATGTGCAGTTGCAAACCGTAGTCTGGCTTTTTATGGCGGTTTTGGAGCAGTGGCTTCTTCCTTGCTGAGCGACCGTTCAGGTTATGTCGATATAGGACTCGTTTTACTGTGGATATAGATACTTTTGTACCTGTTTCCTCTAGCATCTTCACAGTGTCCTCTGGGATTGATTTGCACTTTTCGCACCAAAGTACTTTCATCTCTAGGAGACAGAACGCGTCTCCTTCCTGAGCGGTATGACAGCTGCGTGGTCCCTTGGAATTTATACTTGCGTACTATTGTTTGTACAGATGAACGTGGTACCTTCAGGCGTTTGGAAATTGCTCCCGAGGATGAACCAGACTTGTGGAGGTCTACAATTATTTGCTGAGGTCTTGGCTGATTTCTTTTGATTTTCCCATGATGTCAAGCAAAGAGGCACTGAGTTTGAAGGTAGGCCTTGAAATACATCCATAGGTACACCTCCAATTGACTCAAATGAGTCTATCAGAAAGTGAAATAATCTGTCTGTAAACAATTGTTGGAAAAATGACTTGTGTCATGCACAAAGTAGATGTCCTAGTCGACTTGCCAAAAGTACAGTTTGTTAACAAGAAATTTGTGGAGTGGTTGAAAAACGAGTTTTAATGACTCCAACCTAAGTGTATGTAAACTTCAGACTTCAAATGTAACTCTTTGTGTTGTTTGTTTAGTGTTTTCCAATTTTCCCAGAAGTGGTTAGAGTCTATGGATTCTTCAATCACATTGAGCTGATTTCTGACATGCTGTTCCTTCTTTTTCCGTAGTGTATTTCTGTATTGTTTTAATGATTCACCATAGTGAAGGCGTAGACTCAGGTTTTCAGTTGGATAGGTTCGCAATTTCATTTATTCGTTTTCAATCAAACCATTTGTCATTCATTCTCTTAGGTTGTCCGCTTGAAATGTTTAGATTTGATAGGGAAGCTGCGAGGTCAAATATACTGTTTAGGTTTTCTACTGCCAGGGTCTCTCTCCTCACTCAACCTCTCTCTCTCTCCTATCTGTCCTCTCTCTCCCTCTCTCCTCACTCACTCTCCTCTCCTTTCTCTCCTCTCTCTCTTCACTTCTCACTCACTCTCCTCTCTCTCCTCACTTCTCACACACTCTCCTCTCCTCTCTCTCCTCACTCTCCTCTCTCTCACTCACTCTCCTCTCTCTCACTCACTCTCCTCTCTCTCTCTCACTCACTCTCTCTCCTCTCCTCTCTCTCCTCTCCCCTCTCTCCTCACTCGCCTCTCCCCTCTCTCCTCACTTCTCACTCAGTCTCCTCTCCTCACTCTCCTCTCTCTCACTCACTCTTCCTCCTCTCTCTCCTCACTCACCTCTCTCTCCCCTCTCTCCTCACTCTCCTCACTCTCCTCACTCTCCTCTCTCTCACTTCTCACTCACCTCTCTCTCACTTCTTTATCACCTCTCTCTCACTTCTTAATCACCTCTCTCTCCTCTCTCCTCACTCTCCTCACTCTCCTCTCACCTCACTCTCCTCTCCTCTCACCTCACTCTCCTCACTATCCTCTCTCTCCTCACTCTCCTCACTCTCCTCACTCTCCTCACTCTCCTCTCTCTCACTTCTCACTCACCTCTCTCTCACTTCTTTATCACCTCTCTCTCACTTCTTAATCACCTCTCTCTCCTGTCCTCTCACCTCACTCTCCTCTCCTCTCACCTCACTCTCCTCTCCTCTCACCTCTCTCTCCTCTCCTCTCTCCTCACTCTCCTCACTCTCCTCACTCTCCTCACTCTCCTCACTCTCCTCTCTCTCACTTCTTTATCACCTCTCTCTCACTTCTTAATCACCTCACTCTCCTCTCCTCTCACCTCACTCTCCTCACTCTCCTCACTCTCCTCTCTCTCACTTCTCACTCACCTCTCTCTCACTTCTTTATCACCTCTCTCTCACTTCTTTATCACCTCTCTCTCACTTCTTAATCACCTCTCTCTCCTCTCCTCTCACCTCTCTCTCCTCTCCTCTCACCTCACTCTCCTCACTCTCCTCACTCTCCTCTCTCTCACTTCTTTATCACCTCTCTCTCACTTCTTAATCACCTCACTCTCCTCTCCTCTCACCTCACTCTCCTCTCCTCTCACCTCACTCTCCTCTCCTCTCACCTCTCTCTCCTCTCCTCTCACCTCACTCTCCTCACTCTCCTCTCTCTCACTTCTTTATCACCTCTCTCTCACTTCTTAATCACCTCACTCTCCTCTCCTCTCACCTCACTCTCCTCACTCTCCTCACTCTCCTCACTCTCACTTCTCACTCACCTCTCTCTCACTTCTTAATCACCTCTCTCTCACTTCTTAATCACCTCACTCTCCTCACTCTCCTCTCTCTCACTTCTCACTCACCTCTCTCTCACTTCTTTATCACCTCTCTCTCACTTCTTAATCACCTCTCTCTCCTCTCTCCTCACTCTCCTCACTCTCCTCTCACCTCACTCTCCTCTCCTCTCACCTCTCTCTCCTCTCCTCTCACCTCACTCTCCTCACTATCCTCACTCTCCTCTCTCCTCACTCTCCTCACTCTCCTCTCTCTCACTTCTTTATCACTTCTCTCTCACTTCTTAATCACCTCACTCTCCTCTCCTCTCACCTCAATCTCCTCACTCTCCTCACTCTCCTCTCTCTCACCTCTCACTCACCTCTCTCTCACTTCTTTATCACCTCTCTCTCACTTCTTTATCACCTCTCTCTCACTTCTTAATCACCTCTCTCTCCTCTCCTCTCACCTCACTCTCCTCTCCTCTCACCTCACTCTCCTCTCCTCTCACATCTCTCCTCTCCTCTCACCTCACTCTCCTCACTCTCATCACTCTCCTCTCTCTCACTTCTTTATCACCTCTCTCTCACTTCTTAATCACCTCACTCTCCTCTCCTCTCACCTCACTCTCCTCACTCTCCTCACTCTCCTCACTCACCTCTCTCTCACTTCTTTATCACCTCTCTCTCACTTCTTAATCACCTCACTCACCTCACTCTCCTCTCACCTCACTCTCCTCTCCTCTCACCTCACTCTCCTCACTATCCTCTCTCTCCTCACTATCCTCACTCACTCTCCTCACCTCACTCATGTCATTCACTCTCAGCTACAAAACACAGTGGAAATGAACTCCCTGCTAGTTCCAGCCACTGGATTCAGCTAACTGTGCTGCTTATCACAACGCTCAACACCATTAGTCCTAATAGCTGCAGTCTCGATCTGCTCCCAGAGGTGTGAGAGAGAGAGAGAGAGAGAGAGAGAGAGAGAGAGAGAGAGAGAGAAGAGAGAGAGAGAGAGACAGAGAGAGACAGAGACAAAGAGAGACAGAGACAGAGAGAGAGAGAGAGAGAGAGAGAGAGAGAGAGAGACAGAGACACAGAGACAGAGACAGAGACAGAGAGAGAGAGAGACAAAGAGAGACAGAGACAGAGAGAGAGAGAGACAGAGATAGAGAGAGATACAGAGAGAGAGAGAGAGAGAGAGACATAGAGAGACAGAGACAGAGACAGAGAGAGAGACAAAGAGAGACAGAGACAGAGAGAGAGAGACAGAGAGAGAGAGAGATACAGAGAGAGAGAGAGAGAGAGAGAGAGAGAGAGAGAGAGAGAGAGAGAGAGAGAGACAAAGAGAGACAGAGACAGAGACAGAGAGAGAGAGAGAGAGAGTGCACTGTGTAATAGGTAGGAACTAGGGTAGCAGGGCCAATAGTGCACTGTGTAGGAACCAGGGTAGCAGGACCAATAGTGCACTGTGTAGGAACTAGGGTAGCAGGGCCAATAGTGCACTGTGTAGGAACCAGGGTAGCAGGGCCAATAGTGCACTGTGTAGGAACCAGGGTAGCAGGGCCAATAGTGCACTGTGTAGGAACCAGGGTAGCAGGACCAATAGTGCACTGTGTAGGAACCAGGGTAGCAGGGCCAATAGTGCACTGTGTAGGAAATAGGGTAGCAGGGCCAATAGTGCACTGTGTAGGAGATAGGGTAGCAGGGCCAATAGTGTACTGTGTAGGAACCAGGGTAGCAGGGCCAATAGTGCACTGTGTAGGAACTAGGGTAGCAGGGCCAATAGTGCACTGTGTAGGAACCAGGGTAGCAGGGCCAATAGTGCACTGTGTAGGAACCAGGGTAGCAGGACCAATAGTGCACTGTGTAACAGGCATTTGCAAAAGCAACAGCAGAGAAATGTCCGCCCCGACAGCTTATTGAAGCTCTGTGTGAACCGACAGGTCGTTAGCGTTACCGGGGCCATATGTCCTCATTCAACCATCAATCAAAGACTAATTAAGGATTCAATTCAATTGGAGATGATTTAAGGTTTAAACTGTGAAGCCTGTAAGGACAGAATAATGAGGAATGTTCCCTCCTTTTGACAGACACAAGCTAATAATAGTTGTATTGTTAGTGTGTGTGTGTGTGTGTGTGTGTGTGTGTGTGTGTGTGTGTGTGTGTGTGTGTGTGTGTGTGTGTGTGTGTGTGTGTGTGTGTGTGTGTGTGTGTGTGTGTGTGTGTGTGTGTGTGTGTGTGGCTGTGTGTGTGTGTGTGTGTGTGTGTGTGTGTGTGTGTGTGTGTGTGTGTGTGTGTGTGTGTGTGTGTGTGTCTGTGTGTGTGTGTGTGCGTGTGTGTGTCTCTGTGCATGCGTACCTGAGAGAGAGAGTGTGTGTCTCTGTGCATGTGTACCTGAGAGAGAGAGTGTGTGTCTCTGTGCATGTGTACCTGAGAGAGAGAGTGTGTCTCTGTGCATGCGTACCTGAGAGAGAGAGTGTGTCTCTGTGCATGTGTACCTGAGAGAGAGAGAGTGTGTGTCTCTGTGCATGCGTACCTGAGAGAGAGAGTGTGTGTCTCTGTGCATGTGTACCTGAGAGAGAGAGTGTGTGTCTCTGTGCATGTGTACCTGAGAGAGAGAGTGTGTGTCTCTGTGCATGCGTACCTGAGAGAGAGAGTGTGTGTCTCTGTGCATGTGTACCTGAGAGAGAGAGTGTGTGTCTCTGTGCATGCGTACCTGAGAGAGAGAGTGTGTGTCTCTGTGCATGTGTACCTGAGAGAGAGAGTGTGTGTATCTCTGTGCATGTGTACCTGAGAGAGAGAGAGTGTGTGTCTCTGTGCATGTGTACCTGAGAGAGAGAGTGTGTGTATCTCTGTGCATGTGTACCTGAGAGAGAGAGAGTGTGTGTCTCTGTGCATGTGTACCTGAGAGAGAGAGAGTGTGTGTATCTCTGTGCATGTGTACCTGAGAGAGAGAGTGTGTGTGTGTCTCTGTGCATGTATACCTGAGAGTGTGTGTGTGGTGTTTCGATATAAAGGTTACCTACTGAAGCCCACTGAGTGGAAGTGCAGAACGGTAGAATGGGAACCACACAGGACTTTCTTTCAGGAATAAAGGAAATTGGAAACCTGCCACCTACTAAGACGGACCCTTTGATTGACACAATATAAGATTCAGTCTCTTCAGAAAGTGTCCACACCTCTTGGCGGTTCCCCCAAATGTAGACCTAAACACAATATAAGATTCAGTCTCTTCAGAAAGTGTCCACACCTGTTGAGGGTACCCCCACATGTAGACCTAAACACAATATAAGATTCAGTCTCTTCAGAAAGTGTCCACACCTGTTGAGGGTACCCCCACATGTAGACCTAAACACAATATAAGATTCAGTCTCTTCAGAAAGTGTCCACACCTGTTGAGGGTACCCCCACATGTAGACCTACACACAATACCCCATCATGTCAAAGTGGAACTATGGGTTTTTTAATGAAAATGCTGAAATGTTGTTGAGTCAATAGGTTTTCAACCCTTTTGCTAGGGCAACGTACGTTCAGGAGTAAAGAAATGTGCTTAACAAGTCACACGATAAGTTGCATGGAGCATCATTGAATCACTACCTCATCTCTGTACCCCAACACATAGAATGATTTGTAAGGTCCCTTAGTCGAGCAGTGAATTTCAAACACACAGATTCAATCACAAAGACCAGGGAGGTTTTCCAATGCCTCACAAAGACCAGGGAGGTTTTCCAATGCCTCGCAAAGAAGGGCATTTATTGGTGGAAAAATTGACATTGAATATCACTTTGAGCATGGTAAAGTAATTCATTAACATTTTAGATGGTGTATCAATAAACCCAGTCACGACAAAAATACAGGCGTCCTTCCGAACTCAGTTACCGGAGAGGAAGGAACCCGCTCAGGGATTTTCACCATGAGGCCAATGGTGACTTTAAAACAGTTACAGAGTTTAGTGGCTGTGATTGGAGAAAACTGAGGATGAATCAACAACATTGTAGTTACTCCACAATACTAACCTAACTGACAGCGTGAAAAGAACCCTGTACAGAATAAAAATATTCCCAAACATACATCCTGTTCGCAACAAGGCACTAAAGTAATACTGGAAAAAATGTGGCAAAAGATTCCAATACAACACATTACGGAGTACCACTCTCCATATGTAAAGAAAATTAATCACAAGTCACGACTCGTCTCCAGTGTTCATGGAAGCAGAGAGACCACGGGCCTGAGAAAACTCCACACAATGCTGCTATGCTCTCCTCTCCTCCCCTTCTCTTCCACCCTTCCTCTCCTCCACCCTTCCTCTCCTACCTCTACTCTTCCTCTCCTCCCCTTCTCTCTTCCACCCTTCCTCTCCTACCTCTACTCTTCCTCTCCTCTCTTCCACCCTTCCTCTCCTACCTCTACTCTTCCTCTCCTTCTCTCTTCCACCCTTCCTCTCCTACCTCTACTCTTCCTCTCCTCCCCTTCTCTCTTCCCCCCTTCCTCTCCTACCTCTACTCTTCCTCTCATCTCCTTCTCTCTTCCACCCTTCCTCTCCTCCACCCTTCCTCTCCTACCTCTACTCTTCCACTCCTCTCCTACCTCTACTCTTCCACTCCTCTCCTACCTCTACTCTTCCACTCCTCTCCTCCCTCCCCTCTCTTCCACCCTTCCTCTCCTCTCCTCTCCCCTTCCTTCTCTTTCCTCACCCGTCCTCCACCCTCTCCTCTCCTCCTCCCCGCTCTCCTATAGCTAGTGCCTATAAGACGATGTCAACACGCTGCTGTGTTTAGACGGGTCAGGTTTAGACAGGCCTGGAGGGGTAGAATCACATTGATTTACTGAGTCATGTCTTCCTCTATTGGCAGGAGTCCCTCTGTCCCTCTGCTCAACATGTGGTAGAGTAGACGGTAGAGTAGACGGTAGAGTAGATGGTAGAGTAGACGGTAGAGTAGATGGTAGAGTAGATGGTAGAGTAGACGGTAGAGTAGATGGTAGAGTAGACGGTAGAGTAGATGGTAGAGTAGATGGTAGAGTAGACGGTAGAGTAGATGGTAGAGTAGATGGTAGAGTAGACGGTAGAGTAGATGGTAGAGTAGACGGTAGAGTAGATGGTAGAGTAGAAGGTAGAGTAGATGGTAGAGTAGACAGTAGAGTAGACGGTAGAGTAGACAGTAGAGTAGATGGTAGAGTAGAAGGTAGAGTAGACGGTAGAGTAGATGGTAGAGTAGACAGTAGAGTAGATGGTAGAGTAGATGGTAGAGTAGACAGTAGAGTAGATGGTAGAGTAGACGGTAGAGTAGATGGTAGAGTAGACGGTAGAGTAGAAGGTAGAGTAGATGGTAGAGTAGATGGTAGAGTAGACGGTAGAGTAGATGGTAGAGTAGAAGGTAGAGTAGACGGTAGAGTAGACAGTAGAGTAGATGGTAGAGTAGACGGTAGAGTAGACGGTAGAGTAGATGGTAGAGTAGATGGTAGAGTAGATGGTAGAGTAGATGGGACTACCTCTAGCTATTGGATTCCAAAGACACATAACCTAGAAAGACCAAACATGGTAGCTTAGGTTAAGGTCAAGTTGTTACAACTCCTCTGACACCACCTGGTATAGAGGTCCTGGATAGTGTGAAGCTTGGCCCCAGTGATGTACTGGGCCTTCCTCTGACACCGCCTGGTATAGAGGTCCTGTATGGCGTGAAGCTTGGCCCCAGTGATGTACTGGGCCTTCCTCTGACACCGCCTGGTATAGAGGTCCTGGATGGCAGGGAGCTTGGCCCCAGTGATGTATTGGGCCATACGCACTATGCTCTGTAGTGCTTTTAGGAGGAGACTAAGCACACACCCCTGAGGGGCCCCAGAGTTAAGGATCAGCGTGGCAGATGTGTTGTTGTCTACTCTTACCACCTGGGGGCGGCCCTTCAGGAAGTCCAGGATCCAGTTGCAGAGGGAAGTGTTTAGTCCCAGGGTCCTTAGCTTAGTGGTGAGCTTGGAGGACACTATGGTGTTGAACGCTGAGCTGCAATCAAAGATGAGCATTCACAGGTAGGGTGTTCTTCTTGTCCAGGTGGGAAAGGGCCGTGTGGAGTTCAATAGAGATTTTGTCATCTGTGGATCTGTTGGGGAGGTGTGCGAATTGGAGTGGGTGCAGGGTGTCTGGGATGTGCTACAGATGTGAGTGCTACAGGGCGTTAGTCATTTAGGCAGGTTACGTTGGCATTCTTGAGCACAGGAACTATAGGTGGTCTGCTTGAAACATGTAGGTATTACAGACTGATTCAGGGAGAGATTGAAAATGTCAGTGAAGACACTTGCCAGCAGGTCAGCGCTCTGAGTACACATCCTGGTAATCTGCCTGGGCTTGCAGCCTTGAGAATGTTAACCTGTTTAAAGGTCTTACATCAGCTACGGAGAGCGTGATCACACAGTCATCTGGAACAGCCGGTGCTCTCATGCATGGTTCAGTGTCGAAGTGAGCATAGAAGGCATTTGTGATAGTTTACAAGCCCTACCACATCCGACGAGCATCAGAGCCGGTGTAGTAGGATTTAATCTTAGTCCTGTATTGACACTTTGCCTGTTTGATGGTTCGTCGGAGGGCATAACAGGATTTCTTATAAACTTCCAGATTAGTGTCCTGCTGCTTGCACTTATTAATGAAGCCGGTGACTGATGTGGTAAACTCCTGAATGCCATTGGATGAATCCTGGAACATGTTCCAGTCTGTGCTAGCCAAACAGTCCTGTAACCTTAGCATCCGCTTCATCGGACAAATTCTGCATTGAGCTCATCACGGACACATCCTGTTTGGATTTTTGCTTGTAATCATGAATCAGGAGGATAGAGTTGTGGTCATATTTGCCAAATGGAGGGCAAGGGGGAGTTTTGTATGTGTCTCTGTGTGTGGAGTAAAGGTGATCTAGACTTTTTTCACCTCTAGTTGCACAAGTGACATGCTGGTAGAAATGAAGTAAAACGGATATCAGTTTCCCTGCATTAAAATCACCGGCCACTAGGAGCACCGCCTCTGGGTGAGCATTTTCGTGTTTGTTTATGGCCATGTACAGCTCGTTGAGTGTTGGTTTATAGTGGAAAGTAGACAGCTCCGAAAAATACAGATGAAAACTCTCTTGGTAGATAGTGTGGTCTACAGCTTATCATGAGGTTTTCTATCTCAGACAAGCAGACTTCCTTAATATTAGATATCGCGCATCAGCTGTTGTTAACAAAGAGAAACACCCCCATTACTTCTGACCAGTCCGTTCTGCCAACGTATAGAAAAAAAACAGCTAGATTTACATGTTTCATGTCCTTGTTCGGTGAAACCTAGGATATTACAGTGCTTTCGGACCACGTTGATAGTCTCATAGGATATTACAGTGCTTTCAGACCACGTTGATAGTCTCATAGGATATTACAGTGCTTTCAGACCACGTTGATAGTCTCAAACGGAGCTTGTCCAGTTTATTCTCCAGTGATTTGCACATTCGCCAATAGAACGGAGGGTAGAGGAGGTTTATCATCGCAGTCTCGTCCGGTACAGTATATCACAAAAGTGTGTACACCACTCACATTTTTGTATATATTTGAGTATATCTTTTCCTGTGACAACACTGAAGAAATGACACTTTGCTACAATGTAAAGTAGGGAGTGTACAGCTTGTATAACAGTGTAAATGTGCTGTCCCCTCAAAATAACTCAACACACAGCCATTAATGTCTAAACCGCTGGCAACAAAAGTGAGTACACCCCTAAGTGAAAATGTCCAAATTGGGCTCAAATAGCCATTTTCCCTCTCCGGTGTCATGTGACTCGTTAGTGTTCCAAGGTCTCAGGTGTGAATGGGGAGCAGGTGTGTTAAATTTGGTGTCATCGCTCTCACACTCCCTCATACTGACTGGTCACTGGAAGTTCAACATGGCCCCTCATGGCAAAGAACTCTCTGAGGATCTGAAAAAAAGAATTGTTGCTCTACATAAATGCACGCACGCACGCACGCACACACACTGTGCTGAACAATGGCAGGATGACATGGGCCCTGACAGGCCAATAACAGCGACAGGAGAAGTACTGCTTCAACAGAAAAACAATCAACTGTCTCTCACTCCTCCTTCTTCCTCCTCTGCCTCCCATACTTTATGTGTTTTGGCACCTCTTGTATTTTATGACTCAAAAGGGTGAACAGTCAAACTTTTAGAAGCAGAGCAGGAGAGAGCATTTAGAATGCATACAAGCTGAGCAGGAGAGAGCATTTAGAATGCATACAAGCTGAGCAGGAGAGAGCATTTAGAATGCATACAAGCTGAGCAGGAGAGAGCATTTAGAATGCATACAAGCTGAGCAGGAGAGAGCATTTAGAATGCATACAAGCTGAGCAGGAGAGAGCATTTAGAATGCATACAAGCTGAGCGGGAGAGAGCACACCCCAGATGGAAGGCAGGGAACAAGAGAGAGAACCCCCATTTTATGGGTGTCGTGTAAAAATGTAAAAATGATGGCTCACACACAACAAATACAGTATATACACAAAAGTATGTGGACAACCCTTCGAATTAGTGGACTTGGCTATTTCAGCCACACCCGTTGCTGACATGTGTACAAAATCAATTAAAACAGCCATGCAATCTCCATAGACAAACACTGGCAATATAATGGCCTTACTGAAGAGCTCAGTGGCACCATCATAAGATGCCACCATTCCAACAAGTCAGTTTGTCAAATTCCTGCCCTGCTAAGTGTTGCCCCTGTCAACTGTAAGTGCTGTTATTGTGAAGTGGAAACATCAGGAGGAACAAAGGCTCAGCCGTGAAGTGGTAGGCTACACAAGCTCACAGAAGAGGACCACTGAAGCGCGTTTCACATAAAAATCATCTGTCCTCAGTTGCAACACCCACTACCGAGTTCCAAACTGCCTCTGGAAGCAACGTCAGGACAAGAACTGTTCGTCGGGAGCTTCATGAAATGGGTTTCCATGGCCGAGCAGCCGCACACAAGCCTAAGATCACCATGCACAACGCCAAGGGAGTGGTGTGAAGCTCACCGCCATTGGACTCCGGAGCAGTGGATACGGGTTCTCTGGTGTGATGATTTAACCCTTCACCATCTAGCAGTCCAACGGACGAATCTGGGTTTGGCAGATGCCAGGAGAATGCTACCTGCCCCAATGCATAGTGCCAACTGTAACGTTTGGTGGATTAGGAATAATGGTCTGGGGCTGTTTTTCATGGTTCGGGCCCCTTTACGCTACAGCATACAATGACATTCTAGATGATTCTGTGCTTCCAACATTGTGGCAACAGTTTGGGGAAGGCCCTTTCCTGTTTCAGCATGACAATGCCCCCGTGCACAAAGCGAGGTCCATACAGAAATGGTTTGTCGAGATCGGTGTGGAAGAATTTGACTGGCCTGCACAGAACCCTGACCTCAACCCCATCGAACACCTTTGGGATGAATTGGAATACCGAGTGCAAGCCAGGCCTAATCAGTGCCCGTCCTCACTAATGCTTTTGTGGCTAAATGGAAGCAAGTCCACACAGCAATGTTCCAACATCTAATGGAAAGCCTTCCCAGAAGAGTGGAGGCTGTTATAGCAGCAATGTTCCAACATCTAGTGGAAAGCCTTCCCAGAAGAGCGGAGGCTGTTATAGCAGCAATGTTCCAACATCTAGTGGAAAGCCTTTCCAGAAGAGAGGAGGCTGTTATAGCAGCAATGTTCCAACATCTAGTGGAAAGCCTTTCCAGAAGAGAGGAGGCTGTTATAGCAGCAATGTTCCAACATCTAGTGGAAAGCCTTCCCAGAAGAGAGGAGGCTGTAATAGCAGCAATTTTCCAACATCTAGTGGAAAACCTTCCCAGAAGAGTGGAGGCTGTTATAGCAGCAATGTTCCAACATCTAGTGGAAAGCATTGCCAGAAGAGTGGAGGCTGTTATAGCAGCAAAGGGGGGACCAACTCCATATTAATGCCCATGATTTTGGAATAAAATGTTGGACGAGCAGGAGTCCACATCCTGTTGGTCAAGTAGTGTACACGTTTGGTAAGGAAGACGCCAAACTAACTCCTCTGCCTAAAAAGATGTGGCGTAAGATCATGGGGTGATAAAATCTCCTACTACTGTCTACATCCCAAATAGCACCCTTTTCCCTACAAACATACGGCACTACTTTTGACCAGAGCCTCAGGGCCATGGACAAAGGTACTTCACTATATAGGGAATAGGGTGCCATAGTGCTCTGATCTAAAGTAGTGCACTATATAGGGAATAGGGTGCCATAGGGCTCTGGTCTAAAGTAGTGCACTATATAGGGAATAGGGTGCCATAGGGCTCTGGTCTAAAGTAGTGCACTATATAGGGAATAGGGTGCCATAGGGCTCTGGTCTAAAGTAGTGCACAGCTATCCTGCTGTGTTATTGTTCAGAGCAGGTCTTCAGCAAGCTATCCTGCTGTGTTATTGTTCAGAGCAGGTCTTCAGGAAGCTATCCTGCTGTGTTATTGTTCAGAGCAGGTCTTCAGGAAGATATCCTGCTGTGTTATTGTTCAGAGCAGGTCTTCAGGAAGATATCCTGCTGTGTTATTGTTCAGAGCAGGTCTTCAGGAAGATATCCTGCTGTGTTATTGTTCAGAGCAGGTCTTTAGGAAGCTATCCTGCTGTGTTATTGTTCAGAGCAGGTCTTCAGGAAGCTATCCTGCTGTGTTATTGTTCAGAGCAGGTCTTCAGGAAGCTATCCTGCTGTGTTATTGTTCAGAGCAGGTCTTCAGGAAGCTATCCTGCTGTGTTATTGTTCAGAGCAGGTCTTCAGGAAGCTATCCTGCTGTGTTATTGTTCAGAGCAGGTCTTCAGGAAGCTATCCTGCTGTGTTATTGGCGTGTTCAGAGCAGGTCTTCAGGAAGCTATCCTGCTGTGTTATTGGCGTGTTCAGAGCAGGTCTTCAGGAAGCTATCCTGCTGTGTTATTGGCGTGTTGAGTTGAGGACTTGTGAGGTGTCTGTTTCTCAAACTAGACACTCTAATGTACTTGCTCTCTTGCTCAGTTGTGCACCGGGGCCTCCCACTCCTCTTTCTATTCTGGTTAGAGACAGTTTGCGCTGCTCTGTGAAGGGAGTAGTAGTAGTGCACAGTGTTGTATGAGATTTTCAGTTTAAAGGCAATTTCTCACATGGAACAGCCTTCATTTCTCAGAACAGACTGACGAGTTTCAATATGACATGTTTTGTTTCTGGCCATTTTGAGTCTGTAATCAAACTCATAAATGCTGATGCTCCAGATACTCAAACTAGTCTAAAGAAGGCCAGTTTTATTGCTTCTTTAATCAGACCAACAGTTTTCAACTGTGCTAACATAATTGCAAAAGGGTTTTCTAATGATGGATTAGCTAATACAACATGCCATTGGAACACAGGAGTGATGGTTGCTGATAATGGGCCTCTGTACACCTATGTAGCTATTTCATTTAAAAAAATCAGCCATTTCCAGCTTCAATAGTCATTTACAACATTAACAATGTTTACACTGTATTTCTGATCAATTTGATGTTATTTTAATGGACAAAACAACTTGCTTTCTTTAAAAAGCAAAGACATTTCTAAGTGACCCCAAACTTTTGAACGGTAGTGTAGATGCACTATCAGTCAATAGTTTGGACACACCTACTCATTCAAGGGTTTTTCTTATTTTTTTACATTGTAGAATAATAGTGAAGACACTGCATTTACGAAATTACACATATGGGAATCATGTAGTAATCAAAAAAAGTGTTAAACAAATCAAAATATGTTTTATAATTTGAGATTCTTTAAAGTAGCCACCGTGTTTGCCTTGATGACAGACCACAGGCCAGCCCAGGACCTCCACATCTGACTTCTTCAACTGGGGGATTGTGGGTAAACCAGTATGCAAACGTTATTAATGTGACCAGTGTTCAACGACGGGAGAGAGCAAACCAGTCTCTAAGGTTCAGGGTACTGGGTGGAGGCCGGCTTGTGGTGGCTGTTTAACAGTCTGATTGGCCTGGAGATAGAAGCTGTTAATCAGTCTCTTGGTCCCAGTTCTGATGCACCTGTACTACCTCTGTCTTCTAGACGGTAGTGGGGTGAACAAGCCACACTCCAATCCTCAAGTATCAAATCACACTTGAAGTGGGTGGAGAGATAGCAAGAACGGAAATACACGACACCCCTCCCATAATTTGATGACTTAATGTGATCCTCTAAAGTCCTGCTTTCAAAATGATTAAGTGGGTGATTTCTGAAAGTGTGGGACTTGAAAGCAGCAAATCCTTAGCCATTTGATAGGCTACTTCCCATTATAGTCTCATGAATTAAGAATAGGAGGCCAAGGATTTTATTTCACTACTAGTTGATTCCCCCCTGTGTTCCTAACACTTGTCAGGAAAGGCAGAGTTCAAATGCAGACATACAGGGCTACTCCTGGTAACGCTACTATAGTAATCACACTTCTGGTATGACAACGCTACTATAGTAATCACACTGCTGGTATGACAATGCTACTATAGTAATCACACTTCTGGTATGACAATGCTACTATAGTAATCACACTGCTGGTATGACAATGCTACTATAGTAATCACACTTCTGGTATGACAACGCTACTATAGTAATCACACTTCTGGTATGACAACGCTACTATAGTAATCACACTTCTGGTATGACAACGCTACTATAATAATCACACTGCTGGTATGACAACGCTACTATAGTAATCACACTTCTGGTATGACAACGCTACTATAATAATCACACTGCTGGTATGACAACGCTACTATAGTAATCACACTTCTGGTATGACAATGCTACTATAGTAATCACACTTCTGGTATGACAACGCTACTATAATAATCACACTGCTTGTGAGTGAAAAGCAAAGAATTAGATGTGCATGAAATGCCAACCACTGCCTTGTCCCTAGGCTCACTTTCAGAAACACAGCTCCATTTCACTGCCACTGTAGTCAGCCTTCAGCTGACAGCAAATATAATCAAAGTTTGTGGTCTCTCTCTCTGTGTGTCTCTCTCTCTCATTCAATGGCCTTTATTGGCATGGGAAACATGTTTACATCTCTCTCTCTCTCTCTCTCTCTCTCTCTCTCTCTCTCTCTCTCTCTCTCTCTCTCTCCTGTAGTGGAATTGAAAGCTGCTTCGTGCAGTGAGTTCTTCGGTGGCAATCTCCAATTACCTTGCTGCGTGTGAGTGTTCACTGCACTGGAACTTTTCCATTTCATCATTACACCCCAAGCCAAGCGGCAGGCAGGGTGGGAGGGAGGGAGGCAGGGAGAGAGAGAGAGTCAGGCAGGCAGGCAGGGAGAGAGAGAGGCAGGCAGGGAGGGTGGCAGGGAGAGAGAGAGTCAGGGAGGGAGGGAGGCAGGGAGAGAGAGGCAGGCAGGGAGGGAGGCAGGCAGGCAGGGAGAGAGAGAGAGAGAGAGAGAGGCAGACAGGGAGGGTGGCAGGGAGAGAGAGAGGCAGGCAGGGATAGAGGGAGGGATGGAGGGATGGAGGGAGGGAGGGAGGGAGGGAGGGAGGGAGGGAGGGAGGGATGGAGGGAGGGAGGGAGGGAGGGAGGGAGAGAGAGGCAGGGAGAGAGAGAGGTAGGCAGGGAGGGAGGGAGGGAGGCAGGGAGAGAGAGAGGCAGGCAGGGAGGTAGTGAGAGAGAGAGAGGCAGGCAGAGAGGGAGAGAGAGGCAACTACAAAGCCAACCATGTCCTCCAGGCTCCACAGGGGGCCTTACAAGCTCCACACACACACGGACAAACACAGACACAACAGGGGCCTTCCAAGCTCCAGCAGATTCCTGGATTTGTCTGCATGGAAAATATCAATTCCTTTACAAAGCACAGGTGCAGGGAGCTTTTAAAGCAACGTTCCCCAAACTTGGTCCTGGTCCTAAATAGTACCCCTCCCTCTCTTCCGCCATGTTTGGTTCAACTTTCTCCAAGTACGCATCTCAAATGGCACCCTATTCCCTATGTAGTAGTGCACTACCCATAGGGCCCTGGTCAAAAGTAGTGCACTACCCATAGGGCTCTGGTATAAAGTAGGGCACTACCCATAGGGCTCTGGTCTAAAGTAGTGCCTACCCATAGGGCCCTGGTCAAAAGTAGTGCACTACCCATAGGGCCCTGGTCAAAAGTAATGCACTACCCATAGGGCTCTAGTCTAAAGTAGTGCACTACCCATAGGGCTCTGGTCAAAAGTAATGCACTACCCATAGGGCCCGGGCCAAAAGTAGTGCACTACCCATAGGGCTCTGGTCTAAAGTAGTGCACTACCCATAGGGCCCTGGTCAAAAGTAGTACACTACCCATAGGGCTCTGGTCTAAAGTAGTGCACTACCCATAGGGCTCTGGTATAAAGTAGGGCACTACCCATAGGGCTCTGGTCTAAAGTAGTGCCTACCCATAGGGCCCTGGTCAAAAGTAGTGCACTACCCATAGGGCCCTGGTCAAAAGTAATGCACTACCCATAGGGTTCTAGTCTAAAGTAGTGCACTACCCATAGGGCCCTGGTCAAAAGTAATGCACTACCCATAGGGCCCGGGCCAAAAGTAGTACACTACCCATAGGGCTCTGGTCTAAAGTAGTACACTACCCATAGGGCTCTGGTCTAAAGTAGTGCACTACCCCATAGGGCTCTGGTCTAAAGTAGTACACTACCCATAGGGCTCTGGTCTAAAGTAGTGCACTACCCCATAGGGCTCTGGTCTAAAGTAGTGCACTTAATAGGGGACCAGTGAGATCCAGCCCAAAGAGGTGATGACCTTTTAAAATACACAGAGGTGAAGAAGATAAAACCAGTCTGTTTGCAGTAAAACGACCTTAAACTTTATCATCCCTGCAGGACATTCTCCAGCATGTTGTTGCGCACCCTATTCCCTATGAGGTGCACTACTTTTGATCAGGGCCCTACATAGGGAATAGGGTGCCATTTGGAACATTTTTTGGGGCTTCAATAGCATTGTCTCCCTGATCTTGGACAACGGATTACGGGAGACGAGAACGAGGGAATCATTTGATCCAACTTCTATTCAGGTGGTCAATTCATCCACCGATCAATATTAATCAACGTGTGTTAGCACATCCCCAGACATCAGTGTGTGGGTGTGTGTGTGTGTCTCAGCCAAGACTGATGTCTCAGGACTTAACCTGGGGTGAGGGCCTAAGGCAGTCAAGCTTTCTCTCCCTCCCAGCCAGAGATCTCATTGCAACATCCTGAAAATGATTCATCAACAGCTTTAGACAAGTCGCAGGTATAAAGCAGCCAGCAATCACACACACACACACACACACACACACACACACACACACACACACACACACACACACACACACACACACACACACACACACACAGTGGCCGTGTCTGCCTCCTAAAGAGTAGGACGTTTGAGTATGGATAGTGATGGTGTCACCTCCTATTGGCCAACCCCCCCAACAATACGATGGTATCACTTCCTATTGGCCAATCCCCCCAACAATACGATGGTATCACCTCCTATTGGCCAATCCCCCCAACAATACGATGGTATCACCTCCTATTGGCCAACCCCCCCAACAATACGATGGTATCACTTCCTATTGGCCAATCCCCCCAACAATACGATGGTATCACCTCCTATTGGCCAATCCCCCAACAATACGATGGTATCACCTCCTATTGGCCAACCCCCAAACATACGATGGTATCACCTCCTATTGGCCAAACCCCCAACAATACGATGGTATCACCTCCTACTGGCCAACCCCCAACAATACGATGGTATCGCCTCCTATTGGTCAACCGCCCCAACAATACGATGGTATCACCTCCTATTGGCCAACCCCCCAAACATATGATGTTATCACCTCCTATTGGCCAACCCCCAAACATACGATGGTATCACCTCCTACTGGCCGATCCCCCCAAACATACGATGGTATCACCTCCTATTGGCCAACCCCCAAACATACGATGGTATCACCTCCTATTGGCCAACCCCCAAACATACGATGGTATCACCTCCTACTGGCCAATCCCCCAAACATACGATGGTATCACCTCCTATTGGCCAATCCCCCAAACATACGATGGTATCACCTCCTATTGGCCAACCCCCCCAAACATACGATGGTATCACCTCCTATTGGCCAACCCCCCAAACATACGATGGTATCACCTCCTACTGGCCAATCCCCCAAACATACGATGGTATCACCTCCTACTGGCCAATCCCCCAAACCTACGATGCTATCACCTCCTACTGGCCAATCCCCCAAACATGATGGTATCACCTCCTACTGGCCAATCCCCCAACATACGATGGTATCACCTCCTATTGGCCAACCCCCAAACATACGATGGTATCACCTCCTATTGGCCAACCCCCAAACATACGATGGTATCACCTCCTACTGGCCAACCCCCAAACATACGATGGTATCACCTCCTATTGGCCAATCCCCCAAACATACGATGGTATCACCTCCTACTGGCCAACCCCCCCCCCCCCAACAATATGATGGTATCACCTCCTACTGGCCAACCCCCCCAACAATATGATGGTATCACCTCCTACTGGTTTCTATTGGACGTATCCAGGTATTTTTAGTTTGTTTGCTTCCAGTTAAGAAATGTTTTTTCAACAGAAAATTCAGCCTAATGAATGCAGCAGCCCCTGATCACAAACACAGTTCACGTTCATAGCAGCCACGTTGTATTCCTTCTAGCCTCAATGCACTCTCCTCCCATCACCTTTTCCCTTTGTTTGTGGACTTCAAGGAAGAACACATCAGCTGTATGTGACCAGAATAAAAAATAAAAAATGTAAACTGTTCAACTATTGTCTTTCTTGCTCTTTGAGTCATCTACTCACCACATTTTATGCACTGCAGTGCTAGCTAGCTCTAGCTTATGCTTTCTAGATTCATCCTCTGCTCCTTTGATTGTGTGGACAAAATGTCAGGTCATGCAGCAAGAGCTCTGATAGGTTGGAGGACATTGTCATAATTACTGCGTAAGTCTATGGAAGGGGGTGAGAACCATGAGCCTCCTAGGTTTTGTATTGAAGTCAATGTACCCAGAGGAGGACGGAAACTAGCTGTCCTCTACACCATGGTTCTACCCTACAGAGTGCGGTTGAGGCTACTGTAGACCTTCATTGCAAAACAGTGCGTTTTAATCAATTATTTTGTGATGTGAATATATTTAGTTTATCTAAAAAAGGATAACCTTTTCAATGTTAAACTATTTTATTATTATGAAATTCACTGAGGATCCTCCCTTTCCTCCTCTGACACACACATAAACAGAACAGCTCCTCCAAGAGCTGCGCTGCGCTGCTGCGCTGCCAAAACGGCAGTCACGCCAGTCTAGATAAGACCAAGCAGTCACGTGGGCCTCTTAGAAAGCCTCTTGGTGTGGTTTCCCCTCACAGAGGGAGAAGACGCCTGGGAGTGACTGTTGTTCAAATGACAACCTATAGACAGTAGTCCACTACCAAATAGACCCCGGTCAACAGTAGTCCACTACCCTGGTCTACAGTAGTCCACTACCAAATAGACCCTGGTCTACAGTAGTCCACTACCCAATAGACCCTGGTCTACAGTAGTCCACTACCCAATAGACCCTGGTCTACAGTAGTCCACTACCCTATAGACCCTGGTCAACAGTAGTCCACTACCCTGGTCAACGGTAGTCCACTACCCAATAGACCCTGGTCTACAGTAGTCCACTACCCTGGTCTACAGTAGTCCACTTCCCAATAGACCCTGGTCAACAGTAGTCCACTACCCTGGTCAACAGTAGTCCACTACCCTGGTCAACGGTAGTCCACTACCCAATAGACCCTGGTCTACAGTAGTCCACTACCCTGGTCTACAGTAGTCCACTTCCCAATAGACCCTGGTCAACAGTAGTCCACTACCCTGGTCAACAGTAGTCCACTACCCTGGTCTACAGTAGTCCACTACCAAATAGACCCTGGTCAACAGTAGTCCACTACCCTATAGACCCTGGTCAACAGTAGTCCACTACCAAATAGACCCTGGTCTACAGTAGTCCACTACCCTGGTCTACAGTAGTCCACTACCCTATAGACCCTGGTCTACAGTAGTCCACTACCCTGGTCAACAGTAGTCCACTACCCTATAGACCCTGGTCTACAGTAGTCCACTACCCTATAGACCCTGGTCTACAGTAGTCCACTACCCTGGTCAACAGTAGTCCACTACCCAGGTCTACAGTAGTCCACTACCCTGGTCAACAGTAGTCCACTACCAAATAGACCCTGGTCTACAGTAGTCCACTACCCAATAGACCCTGGTCTACAGTAGTCCACTACCCTATAGACCCTGGTCAACAGTAGTCCACTACCCTATAGACCCTGGTCAACAGTAGTCCACTACCCTATAGACCCTGGTCTACAGTAGTCCACTACCCAATAGACCCTCTCAGGACTGTTTGACTGTTGAACATGGGGTTACTGGGTAAACCACCTCTTGTCAGCTTGTCATAGGCCATGTGTGTCCTCCCCCCTCCCCCTCCCCCTCCCCTCCCCAATTGTACCAAGGGAAATCACCACTCAGGGAAACTCAAGAGGGCTCTTCAGGAAGAGGTATAGCAGACTTCAAACTGTTCTCAGTGTTTATCATCTAGGACCTAGGTCAAAGAGACTACATGTGTTGAAGACAGCTTCTCCTTGTCCGTGGAGTGTGTGTGTGTGTGTGTGTGTGTGTGTGTGTGTGTGTGTGTGTAGAACATGTTAAATTCTGTCAGTCTCATTTAGCGGTCTGGTCACTGAATATTCATGATCTCGCTGCCTTCCTTAACGGTGTCACTTACTAAATGCCAGCCAGAACACACACACACACACACACACACACACACACACACACACACAAACTGATATGTCCGGCGCCGACAGAGATGGCCGCCTCGCTTCGCGTTCCTAGGAAACTATGCAGTTTTTTGTTTTTTTACGTGTTATTTCTCACATTAGTACCCCAGGTCATCTTAGGTTTCATTACATACAGTCGAGAAGAACTACTGAATATAAGATCAGTGTCAACTCACCATCAGTACGACCAAGAATATGTTTTTCGCGACGCGGATCCTGTGTTCTGCCTTACAAACAGGACAACGGAATGGATCACATGCAGCGACCCAAAAAAACGACTCCGAAAAAGAGGGAAACGAGGCAGTCTTCTGGTCAGACTCCGGAGACGGGCACACCGTGCACCACTCCCTAGCATTCTTCTTGCCAATGTCCAGTCTCTTGACAACAAGGTTGATGAAATCCGAGCAAGGGTAGCATTCCAGAGGAACATCAGAGACTGTAACGTTCTGTGCTTCATGGAAACATGGCTCACTGGAGAGACGCTATCCGAGGCGGTGCAGCCAACGGGTTTCTCCACGCATCGCGCCGACAGGAGCAAACACCTTCCTGGTAAGAAGAGGGGCGGGGGCGTATGCCTCATGACTAACGAGACATGGTGTGATGAAGGAAACATACAGGAACTCAAGTCATTCTGTTCACCTGATTTAGAATTCCTCACAATCAAATGTAGACCGCATTATTTACCAAGACAATTCCCTTCGATTATAATCACAGCCGTATATATCCCCCCCCAAGCAGACACATTGATGGCTCTGAACGAACTTTATTTAACTCTTTGCAAACTGGAAACCATTTATCCGGAGGCTGCATTCATTGTAGCTGGGGATTTTAACAAGGCTAATCTGAAAACAAGACTCCCTCAATTTTATCAGCATATCGATTGCGCAACCAGGGGTGGTAAAACCTTGGATCATTGTTACTCTAACTTCCGCGACGCATATAAGCCCCTGCCCCGCCCCCCTTTCGGAAAAGCTGACCACGACTCCATTTTGTTAATCCCTGCCTACAGACAGAAACTAAAACAAGAGGCTCCCACGCTGAGGTCTGTCCAACGCTGGTCCGACCAAGCTGACTCCACACTCCAAGACTGCTTCCATCACGTGGACTGGGATATGTTTCGTATTGCGTCAGATAACAACATTGACGAATACGCTGATTCAGTGTGCGAGTTCATTAGAATGTGCGTTGAAGATGTCGTTCCCATAGCAACGATTAAAACATTCCCTAACCAGAAACCGTGGATTGATGGCAGCATTCGCGTGAAACTGAAAGCGCGAACCACTGCTTTTAATCAGGGCAAGGTGTTTGGTAACAAGACCGAATACAAAAAGTGCAGCTATTCCCTCCGCAAGGCTATCAAACAAGCTAAGCGTCAGTACAGAGACAAAGTAGAATCTCAATTCAACGGCTCAGACACAAGAGGCATGTGGCAGGGTCTACAGTCAATCACGGACTACAGGAAGAAATCCAGCCCAGTCACGGACCAGGATGTCTTGCTCCCAGGCAGACTAAATAACTTTATTGCCCGCTTTGAGGACAATACAGTGCCACTGACACGGCCTGCAACGAAAACATGCGGTCTCTCCTTCACTGCAGCCGAGGTGAGTAAGACATTTAAACGTGTTAACCCTCGTAAGGCTGCAGGCCCAGACGGCATCCCCAGCCGCGCCCTCAGAGCATGCGCAGACCAGCTGGCAGGTGTGTTTACGGACATATTCAATCAATCCCTATACCAGTCTGCTGTTCCCACATGCTTCAAGAGGGCCACCATTGTTCCTGTTCCCAAGAAAGCTAAGGTAACTGAGCTAAACGACTACCGCCCCGTAGCACTCACTTCCGTCATCATGAAGTGCTTTGAGAGACTAGTCAAGGACCATATCACCTCCACCCTACCTGACACCCTAGACCCACTCCAATTTGCTTACCGCCCAAATAGGTCCACAGACGATGCTATCTCAACCACACTGCACACTGCCCTAACCCATCTGGACAAGAGGAATACCTATGTGAGAATGCTGTTCATCGACTACAGCTCGGCATTCAACACCATAGTACCCTCCAAGTTCGTCATCAAGCTCGAGACCCTGGGTCTCAACCCCACCCTGTGCAACTGGGTACTGGACTTCCTGACGGGCCGCCCCCAGGTGGTGAGGGTAGGCAACAACATCTGCTCCCCGCTGATCCTCAACACTGGGGCCCCACAAGGGTGCGTTCTGAGCCCTCTCCTGTACTCCCTGTTCACCCACGACTGCGTGGCCACGCACGCCTCCAACTCAATCATCAAGTTTGCGGACGACACAACAGTGGTAGGCTTGATTACCAACAACGACGAGACGGCCTACAGGGAGGAGGTGAGGGCCCTCGGAGTGTGGTGTCAGGAAAATAACCTCACACTCAACGTCAACAAAACTAAGGAGATGATTGTGGACTTCAGGAAACAGCAGAGGGAACACCCCTCTATCCACATCGATGGAACAGTAGTGGAGAGGGTAGCAAGTTTTAAGTTCCTCGGCATACACATCACAGACAAACTGAATTGGTCCACTCACACAGACAGCATCGTGAAGAAGGCGCAGCAGCGCCTCTTCAACCTCAGGAGGCTGAAGAAATTCGGCTTGTCACCAAAAGCACTCACAAACTTCTACAGATGCACAATCGAGAGCATCCTGGCGGGCTGTATCACCGCCTGGTACGGCAACTGCTCCGCCCTCAACCGTAAGGCTCTCCAGAGGGTAGTGAGGTCTGCACAACGCATCACCGGGGGCAAACTACCTGCCCTCCAGGACACCTACACCACCCGATGTTACAGGAAGGCCATAAAGATCATCAAGGACATCAACCACCCGAGCCACTGCCTGTTCACCCCGCTATCATCCAGAAGGCGAGGTCAGTACAGGTGCATCAAAGCTGGGACCGAGAGACTGAAAAACAGCTTCTATCTCAAGGCCATCAGACTGTTAAACAGCCACCACTAACATTGAGTGGCTGCTGCCAACACACTGACACTGACACTGACTCAACTCCAGCCACTTTAATAATGGGAATTGATGGGAAATGATGTAAATATATCACTAGCCACTTTAAACAATATTACCTTATATAATGTTACTTACCCTACATTATTCATCTCATATGCATACGTATATACTGTACTCTATATCATCGACTGCATCCTTATGTAATACATGTATCACTAGCCACTTTAACTATGCCACTTTGTTTACATACTCATCTCATATGTATATACTGTACTCAATACCATGTACTGTATCTTGCCTATGCTGCTCTGTACCATCACTCATTCATATATCCTTATGTACATATTCTTTATCCCCTTACACTGTGTATAAGACAGTAGTTTTGGAATTGTTAGTTAGATTACTTGTTGGTTATTACTGCATTGTCGGAACTAGAAGCACAAGCATTTCGCTACACTCGCATTAACATCTGCTAACCATGTGTATGTGACAAATACAATTTGATTTGATTTGACACACACACACACACACGCTTGTTTTCCTATCCTTCTGGAGACCTATAATTGATTTCCATTCAAAATCCTATTTTTACCTAATCCTCAAGCCTTACATTAATCTCAAACCCCTCAATTGTAACCCTAAACCCCACAAGGGAGAATGTCCCTCATTTTACTATCCTTGTGAGGATATCATGTAACACATGGATAGTTATAGAAGCGCACACACGCGCGCACACACACACACACACACGCACACATTGGTAACACCAATGATGGTAACAGTAACAACAATGATGGTAACAACAATGATGGTAACACCAATGATGGTAACACCAATGATAGTAACAACAATGATGGTAACAACAATGATGGTAACAACAATGATGGTAACACCAATGATGGTAACACCAATGATGGTAACACCAATGATGGTAACACCAATGATAGTAACACCGATGATGGTAACACCAATGATGGTAACACCAATGATAGTAACACCAATGATGGTAACACCAATGATGGTAACACCAATGATGGTAACAACAATGATGGTAACACCAATGATGGTAACCAATGATGGTAACACCAATGATGGTAACACCAATGATGGTAACACCAATGATGGTAACACCAATGATAGTAACACCAATGATAGTAACACCAATGATGGTAACACCAATGATAGTAACAACAATGATGGTAACAACAATGATGGTAACACCAATGATAGTAACAACAATGATAGTAACAACAATGATAGTAACAACAATGATGGTAACAACAATGATGGTAACAACAATGATGGTAACAACAATGATAGTAACAACAATGATAGTAACAACAATGATGGTAACAACAATGATGGTAACACCAATGATGGTAACAACAATGATGGTAACAACAATGAACCATCAATGATGGTAACAACAATGATGGTAACAACAATGATGGTAACAACAATGATGGTAACACCAATGATGGTAACACCAATGATAGTAACAACAATGATGGTAACAACAATGATGGTAACACCAATGATGGTAACAACAATGATGGTAACAACAATGATGGTAACACCAATGAGAAATCTTAGGTAAATTAGGATTATTATTACAAATGCTCAAATCGGAGGTCATCAAATCCTTTTAAAAAAATATTTTGTGATCATATTAAAGCTCACAATGTTATTTCCCTTAATTTAAATTGACACCAAGTGACACTTTGAATTTAGAAAATAAATCAATAATAATAAATCAATGGAATTCGATTTATAACAAACAGAAAGGTTGGGAGGTTAGCATTTTATATCATACCCCCAAGACATGCTAACCTCTCACCATTACAATAACAGGGGAGGTTAGCATTTTATATCATACCCCCAAGACATGCTAACCTCTCACCATTACAATAACAGGGGAGGTTAGCATTTTATATCATACCCCCAAGACATGCTAACCTCTCACCATTACAATAACAGGGGAGGTTAGCATTTTATATCATACCCACAAGACATGCTAACCTCTCACCATTACAATAACAGGAGGTTAGCATTTTATATCATACCCCCAAGACATGCTAACCTCTCACCATTACAATAACAGGGAGGTTAGCATTTTATATCATACCCCAAGACATGCTAACCTCTCACCATTACAATAACAGGGAGGTTAGCATTTTATATCATACCCCCAAGACATGCTAACCTCTCACCATTATAACAGGGGAGGTTAGCATTTTATATCATACCCCAAGACATGCTAACCTCTCACCATTACAATAACAGGGAGGTTAGCATTTTATATCATACCCCCAAGACATGCTAACCTCTCACCATTACAATAACAGGGAGGTTAGCATTTTATATCATACCCCAAGACATGCTAACCTCTCACCATTACAATAACAGGGGAGGTTAGCATTTTATATCATACCCCAAGACATGCTAACCTCTCACCATTACAATAACAGGGGAGGTTAGCATTTTATATCATACCCCCAAGACATGCTAACCTCTCACCATTACAATAACAGGGGAGGTTAGCATTTTATATCATACCCCCAAGACATGCTAACCTCTCACCATTACAATAACAGGGGAGGTTAGCATTTTATATCATACCCCAAGACATGCTAACCTCTCACCATTACAATAACAGGGGAGGTTAGCATTTTATATCATACCCCCAAGACATGCTAACCTCTCACCATTACAATAACAGGGGAGGTTAGCATTTTATATCATACCCCCAAGACATGCTAACCTCTCACCATTACAATAACAGGGGAGGTTAGCATTTAATATCATACCCCCAAGACATGCTAACCTCTCACCATTACAATAACAGGGAGGGGTTAGCATTTTATATCATACCCCCAAGACATGCTAACCTCTCACCATTACAATAACAGGAGAGGTTAGCATCTTATATCATACCCCCAAGACATGCTAACCTCTCACCATTACAATAACAGGGGAGGTTAGCATTTTATATCATACCCCAAGACATGCTAACCTCTCACCATTACAATAACAGGGAGGTTAGCATTTTATATCATACCCCCAAGACATGCTAACCTCTCAGCATTACAATAACAGGGAGGTTAGCATTTTATATCATACCCCAAGACATGCTAACCTCTCACCATTACAATAACAGGGAGGTTAGCATTTTATATCATACCCCAAGACATGCTAACCTCTCACCATTACAATAACAGGGAGGTTAGCATTTTATATCATACCCCAAGACATGCTAACCTCTCACCATTACAATAACAGGGAGGTTAGCATTTTATATCATACCCCAAGACATGCTAACCTCTCACCATTACAATAACAGGGGAGGTTAGCATTTTTATATCATACCCCCAAGACATGCTAACCTCTCAGCATTACAATAACAGGGAGGTTAGCATTTTATATCATAATCACAAGACATGCTAACCTCTCACCATTACAATAACAGGGGAGGTTAGCATTTTATATCATACCCCAAGACATGCTAACCTCTCACCATTACAATAACAGGGGAGGTTAGCATTTTATATCATACCCCAAGACATGCTAACCTCTCACCATTACAATAACAGGGGAGGTTAGCATTTTATATCATACCCCCAAGACATGCTAACCTCTCACCATTACAATAACAAGGGAGGTTAGCATTTTATATCATACCCCCAAGACATGCTAACCTCTCAGCATTACAAAAACAAGGGAGGTTAGCATGTTATATCATACCCCCAAGACATGCTAACTTCTCACCATTACAATAACAGGGGAGGTTAGCATTTTATATTATAATCACAAGACATGCTAACCTCTCACCATTACAATAACAGGGGAGGTTAGCATTTTATATCATACCCCAAGACATGCTAACCTCTCACCATTACAATAACAGGGGAGGTTAGCATTTTATATCATACCCCCAAGACATGCTAACCTCTCAGCATTACAATAACAGGGGAGGTTAGCATTTTATATAATACGCCCAAGACATGCTAAACTCTCACCATTACAATAACAAGGGAGGTCAGTGTTATTGGAGGGGGGGTTTGATATTTATGCATCTGTAACAGGGAGAAAAAGGTCAATATTGACCCACTGATAGTCAACTCTGTTATCCCCACGACAACCATCTGCCCTATGATGTTACAGGAGTAACACTAGGGCACATGAACACACACAAAGACAAACACAAAAGCTCTGTCTCTACCCAGCTGCAGCCTCAGTCCCAGGAGAACTTAGTGTGACTAGGACATGAACCATACAACCCCGCCAGCGTCACCCAGAAACCACCTGGCTGAAACCCCCCCACCGTCTGACTGTCTGACTGACTGAATGAAGAGAGGTTGTGTTGTGTGCCACTACTACTAATCAATGGGGCAATGCGAAGCCTCGCTCACACACACAGTCGTACACACACACACACACACACACACAGTCACACATACACACACACACACACACACACACACACACACACAGTCACACATACAGACATGAACAAGGGCAACACACACACACACACACACACACAGTCACACATACAGACATGAACAAGGGCAACACACACACACACACACACACACAGTCACACATACAGACATGAACAAGGGCAACACACACACACACGCACGCATGCACGCACGCACGCACGCACACACACACACACACACACACACACACACACACACAGTCACACATACAGACATGAACAAGGGCAACACACACACACACGCACGCACGCACACACACACACACACACACACACAGTCACACATACAGACATGAACAAGGGCAACACACACACACACACACACAGTCACACATAAAGACATGAACAAGGGCAACACACACACACACGCACGCACGCACACACACACACACACACACACACACAGTCACACATACAGACATGAACAAGGGCAACACACACACACACACACACACACAGTCACACATAAAGACATGAACAAGGGCAACACACACACACACGCACGCACGCACGCACACACACACACACACACACAGTCACACATACAGACATGAACAAGGGCAACACACACACACACGCACGCACGCACGCACACACACACACACACACACAGTCACACATACAGACATGAACAAGGGCAACACACACACACAGTCACACATACAGACATGAACAAGGGCAACACACACACACACACACGTCACGCACATACACACACACACACACACACACACACACACACACACACAGTCACACATACAGACATGAACAAGGGCAACACACACACACACGCACGCACACACACACACACACACACACACACAGTCACACATACAGACATGAACAAGGGCAACACACACACACACACACACACAGTCACACATACAGACATGAACAAGGGCAACACACACACACACGCACGCACACACACACACACACACACACACACACACACAGTCACACATACAGACATGAACAAGGGCAACACACACACACACGCACGCACGCACGCACGCACACACACACACACACACACACACAGTCACACATACAGACATGAACAAGGGCAACACACACACACACACACACACACAGTCACACATACAGACATGAACAAGGCAACACACACACACACACACACACACACAGTCACACATACAGACATGAACAAGGGCAACACACACACACACGCACGCACGCACGCACACACACACACACACACACAGTCACACATACAGACATGAACAAGGGCAACACACACACACACGCACGCACGCACGCACACACACACACACACACAGTCACACATACAGACATGAACAAGGGCAACACACACACACACACACACACACAGTTATTTATTTTGTTGCTCTTTTGCACCCCAGTAGCTCTACTTCACCATTTATCATCTACACATCTACCACTCCAGTGTTTTACTTGGTATATTGTATTTACTTCGCCACCATGGCCTATTTTTTGCCTTTACCTCCCTTATCTCACCTCATTTGCTCACATTGTATATAGACTTATTTTTCTACTGTATTATTGACTGTGTTTGTTTTACTCCATGTGTAACTCTGTGTTGTTGTTTGTGTCGAACTGCTTTGCTTTATCTTGGCCAGGTGGCAGATGTAAATGAGAACCAGGCTATGTACAGTAACCAGGCTATATACAGTAACCAGGCTATATACAGTAACCAGGCTATGTACAGTAACCAGGCTATATACAGTAACCAGGCTATATACAGTAACCAGGCTATATACAGTAACCAGGCTATATACAGTAACCAGGCTATGTACAGTAACCAGGCTATATACAGTAACCAAGCTATATACAGTAACCAGGCTATGTACAGTAACCAGGCTATGTACAGTAACCAGGCTATATACAGTAACCAGGCTATATATAGTAACCAGGCTATATACAGTAACCAGGCTATATACAGTAACCAGGCTATATATAGTAACCAGGCTATATACAGTAACCAGGCTATGTACAGTAACCAGGCTATATACAGTAACCAGGCTATATACAGTAACCAGGCTATGTACAGTAACCAGGCTATGTACAGTAACCAAGCTATATACAGTAACCAGGCTATATACAGTAACCAGGCTATATACAGTAACCAGGCTATATACAGTAGAGGGGCTATATACAGTAACCAGGCTATATACAGTAGAGAGGCTATATACAGTAGAGAGGCTATATACAGTAGAGAGGCTATATACAGTAACCAGGCTATATACAGTAACCAGGCTATGTACAGTAACCAGGCTATATACAGTAACCAGGCTCTATACAGTAACCAAGCTATATACAGTAACCAGGCTATATACAGTAACCAGGCTATATACAGTAACCAGGCTATATACAGTAACCAGGCAATATACAGTAGGGAGGCTATACACAGTAACCAGGCTATATACAGTAACCAGGCTATATACAGTAGGGAGGCTATATACAGTAGAGAGGTTATATACAGTAGAGGCTATATACAGTAGAGAGGCTATATACAGTAGATGCTATATACAGTAGCAAGGCTATATACAGCAGAGAGGCTATATACAGTAGAGGGGCTATATACAGTAGAGAGGCTATATACAGTAGAGAGGCTATATACAGTAGAGGGGCTATATACAGTAGAGGCTATATACAGTAGAGGGGCTATATACAGTAGAGAGGCTATATACAGTAGCAGGGCTATATACAGTAGAGAGGCTATATACAGTCGATGGGCTATATACAGTAGAGGGGCTATATACAGTAGAGAGGCTATATACAGTAGAGAGGCTATATACAGTAGAGGCTATATACAGTAGAGAGGCTATATACAGTAGAGAGGCTATATTCAGTTGCAAGGCTATATACAGTAGAGAGGCTATATACAGTAGCAGGGCTATATACAGTAGCAGGGCTATATACAGTAGAGGGGCTATATACAGTAGAGAGGCTATATACAGTAGAGAGGCTATATACAGTAGAGAGGCTATATTCAGTTGCAAGGCTATATACAGTAGAGAGGCTATATACAGTAGAGGGGCTATATACAGGGGAGGCTATATACAGTAGAGGGGCTATATACAGTAGAGAGGCTATATACAGTAGAGAGGCTATATACAGTAGCAGGGCTATATACAGTAGAGAGGCTATATACAGTAGAGGGGCTATATACAGTAGAGGGGCTATATACAGTAGAGAGGCTATATACAGTAGAGAGGCTATATACAGTAGAGAGGCTATATTCAGTTGCAAGGCTATATACAGTAGAGAGGCTATGTACAGTAGCAGGGCTATATACAGTAGCAGGGCTATATACAGTAGAGGGGCTATATACAGTAGAGGGGCTATATACAGTAGAGAGGCTATATACAGTAGAGAGGCTATATACAGTAGAGAGGCTATATACAGTAGAGAGGCTATATTCAGTTGCAAGGCTATATACAGTAGAGAGGCTATATACAGTAGCAGGGCTATATACAGTAGAGAGGCTATATACAGTAGAGAGGCTATATACAGTAGAGAGGCTATATACAGTAGAGAGGCTATATACAGTAGAGGGGCTATATACAGTAGAGAGGCTATATACATTAGAGAGGGGCTATATACAGTAGAGGGGCTATATACAGTAGAGAGGCTATATACAGTAGAGGGGCTATATACAGTAGAGAGGCTATATACATTAGAGAGGGGCTATATACAGTAGAGAGGCTATATACATTAGAGAGGGGCTATATACAGTAGAGAGGTTATATACAGTAGAGGGGCTATATACAGTAGAGAGGCTATATACATTAGAGAGGGGCTATATACAGACACCTGTTAGTCAGACTGATTGAGGTAGTATGTACATGTAGATATGGTTAAAGTGACTATGCATATATGATGAACAGAGAGTAGCAGTAGCGTAAAAGAGGGGTTGCTGAAGATCACCTGAATAATGACACACAGCTACAAACATATTGAAAGTTTTCAATAATTTACTGTTCAGCAAAACGATGTTCATATAGAGGCTACAACACTTCCTCCGCTCAGGACACAAAACAGGATACTAGTAGCTCGCTAGCAAATAAGTTACATTCAGTCAGAGAAAGCTAATTATGCTAGCTATCTCACAGCTAAAGCTAACATCAGTTCACTACCCAATTTGATTTGATATAATATGCAAACCATAACGCAAAACAATTTAAATGTATCCAAAAATGTTTCTTTGGTTAAATGACTCGTTTCTCTTTCTTGACGAACTGTTGCATGTGAGAGTGTCTTGACTGGTGAGCGCCAGTCCTAACCTATAACAGTCTGAGCCCTGTCTAAGCTGGGAGGGGGGAAGGTTTTATACTAAGCTATTGGGAATTGTTTTAAGAAGGTCATGTTAAGGATCGGTTGGCTATTTGATTTTGAATTTTAAGACAACTTGAAGTATCAAATAAGATATACAGTACCAGTCAATAGTTTGGACACCTACTCATTCCAGGGGTTCTTTATTTTGACTATCTTCTACATTGTATAATAATAGTGAAGACATCACAACTATGAAACAACACATATGGAATCATGTAGTAACCAAATAAGTGTTAAAAGTTGATGACAGGTGGCTCTGCTTTGCCCTGTGCTCTGCTCTGCGCTCTGCCCTGCACTCTGCCCTGCACCCTGCACTCTGCCCTGCACTCTGCCCTGCACTCTGCCCTGCACCCTGCGCTCTGCCCTGCACTCTGCCCTGCACTCTGCCCTGCACTCTGCCCTGCACCCTGCGCTCTGCCCTGCGCTCTGCCCTGCGCTCTGCTCTGCACTCTGCCCTGCACCCTGCACTCTGCCCTGCGCTCTGCCCTGTGCTCTGCTCTGCGCTCTGCCCTGCACTCTGCCCTGCACTCTGCCCTGCACTCTGCCCTGCACTCTGCTCTGCGCTCTGTGCTGCACTCTGCCCTGCACTCTGCCCTGCACTCTGCACTCTGCCCTGCACTCTGCCCTGCACTCTGCCCTGCACTCTGCCCTGCACCCTGCACTCTGCTCTGCACTCTGCCCTGCACCCTGCACTCTGCCCTGCACTCTGCCCTGCACTCTGCCCTGCACTCTGCCCTGCACTCTGCTCTGCGCTCTGCCCTGCACTCTGCCCTGCGCCCTGCACTCTGCCCTGCACTCTGCCTCCTGAAAAGCTGGTCGGTCGTCGGTCGGTCTGCCATCTCATTGCTGATGGCTCCGTCTGCGTCCCAAATGGAAATCCCTTCTGTTTGCACACATACAAACCCTCCATTGTTACACAGCAGAGTGAAACTGCCCTTTGGACCTTTCAGGGCCGCGGAGAAGTAGCCTTTGTCGGTGTCCCAAACAGCACCGTATTCTAGGGCCCTGATCAATAGTAGTGCGCTATGTAGGGAATAGGGTTAATTTGGGACACATGTGTTCTTGTGGTTCCCCCCCGAGGGCAGCTAACCACTGCTTAATGAACCTGTTTGACAAAATTATTATATACAGTGCCTTACGAAAGTATTCGGCCCCCTTGAACTTTGCGACCTTTTGCCACATTTCAGGCTTCAAACATAAAGATATAAAACTGTATTTTTTTGTGAAGAATCAACAACAAGTGGGACACAATCATGAAGTGGAACGACATTTATTGGATATTTCAAACTTTTTTAACAAATCAAAAACTGAAAAATTGGGCGTGCAAAATTATTCAGCCCCTTTACTTTCAGTGCAGCAAACTCTCCAGAAGTTCAGTGAGGATCTCTGAATGATCCAATGTTGACCTAAATGACTAATGATGATAAATACAATCCACCTGTGTGTAATCAAGTCTCCGTATAAATGCACCTGCACTGTGATAGTCTCAGAGGTCCGTTAAAAGCGCAGAGAGCATCATGAAGAACAAGGAACACACCAGGCAGGTCCGAGATACTGTTGTGAAGAAGTTTAAAGCCGGATTTGGATACAAAAAGATTTCCCAAGCTTTAAACATCCCAAGGAGCACTGTGCAAGCGATAATATTGAAATGGAAGGAGTATCAGACCACTGCAAATCTACCAAGACCTGGCCATCCCTCTAAACTTTCAGCTCATACAAGGAGAAGACTGATCAGAGATGCAGCCAAGAGGCCCATGATCACTCTGGATGAACTGCAGAGATCTACAGCTGAGGTGGGAGACTCTGTCCATAGGACAACAATCAGTCGTATATTGCACAAATCTGGCCTTTATGGAAGAGTGGCAAGAAGAAAGCCATTTCTTAAAGATATCCATAAAAAGTGTTGTTTAAAGTTTGCCACAAGCCACCTGGGAGACACACCAAACATGTGGAAGAAGGTGCTCTGGTCAGATGAAACCAAAATTGAACTTTTTGGCAACAATGCAAAACGTTATGTTTGGCGTAAAAGCAACACAGCTCATCACCCTGAACATACCATCCCCACTGTCAAACATGGTGGTGGCAGCATCATGGTTTGGGCCTGCTTTTCTTCAGCAGGAACAGGGAAGATGGTTAAAATTGATGGGAAGATGGATGGAGCCAAATACAGGACCATTCTGGAAGAAAATCTGATGGAGTCTGCAAAAGACCTGAGACTGGGACGGAGATTTGTCTTCCAACAAGACAATGATCCAAAACATAAAGCAAAATCTACAATGGAATGGTTCAAAAATAAACATATCCAGGTGTTAGAATGGCCAAGTCAAAGTCCAGACCTGAATCCAATCGAGAATCTGTGGAAAGAACTGAAAACTGCTGTTCACAAATGCTCTCCATCCAACCTCACTGAGCTCGAGCTGTTTTGCAAGGAGGAATGGGAAAAAATGTCAGTCTCTCAATGTGCAAAACTGATAGAGACATACCCCAAGCTGCTGTAATCGCAGCAAAAGGTGGCGCTACAAAGTATTAACTTAAGGGGGCTGAATAATTTTGCACGCCCAATTTTTCAGTTTTTGATTTGTTAAGAAAGTTTGAAATATCCAATAAATGTCGTTCCACTTCATGATTGTGTCCCACTTGTTGTTGATTCTTCACACAAAAATACAGTTTTATATCTTTATGTTTGAAGCCTGAAATGTGGCAAAAGGTCGCAAAGTTCAAGGGGGCCGAATACTTTCGCAAGGCACTGTATTACTGCATTAAAGACAATAACAATTCAAGGAAACGCCAAGGTAGCGTCCCCAATGTCCGGGTCCATAGGGCTCTGGTCAATAGTAGTGCACGACATAGGAAATAAGATCCCATAGGGCTCTGGTCAAAAGTAGTGCACTATCTAGGGGAATAGGAAGCCATTTGGGACACGCTACAAGGGAAAACATTTCAAGCTGGGCACTACGGTTTAATTGATGGTCATACTGTGGTCACACTGGACAGGCTGTCTGGCTGCTGAGAGACTTCTTAGAAACGAGAAGTATAACTATTAGAAATATAAGACGTGTCAAATCAATTAAGTCCAGCTCAGGACTCCAGCTGTGAATTTACTAACTTGCTAGCTAAGTGGCTAGATGTCAAGATCAAGTTTCCTAGTTAGAGCAGAGACCATCAAAGACAGACAGACAGACAGACAGACAGACCTCAACTAGATCTCACAGCTTCACATCATAATTAGATGTTCATCCATGTTTCTCAAACGGCAAAACATTTCGAAGTTGTTGAAGTTTAAGTCAGAGCATCAACTCTTTTTATAAGGTCAGGATTGAGTTTAGGCAACTCCAACTGGTTAAGGTTTGGGATAGGATTAAATCAAACATCTCAAACACAATGACTACACCCATCCACCATCCCCGTCCACACAACCCTAGTAAAACCCAAACCTACTTGAAGGTAACAGCGCTCACTGTTGCCCCTATTGGCCAGTTTACACGTTTCCCCGACATCCTCAGACAAGGATGGACGTCGAATACGGACTTGGATCATGGGTGACCTGACTCACACCACACCGAGACCGAGACAGAGACGGATCTGTAGTGTACTGTGCTCTCTAGGATGATTCTGGACCTACTGTTGTCTTGACCTTTCCCACAGTGCAATATTGAACATGATAGTCAAGATATATTCAATGACTGAATTTGGTGTGTGTCCATTTAAGTCAATATTAGGACGAATGACTGCTCTGCGACACAGCAGTACAAGCTCTCAACCCAGGATGCATTGGATCTAATGGTCTGTAGTGTAGAATCATCTAATGGTCTGTAGTGTAGAATCATCTAATGGTCTGTAGTGTAGAATCATCTAATGGTCTGTAGTATAGAATCATCTAATGGTCTGTAGTAGAATCATCTAATGGTCTGTAGTATAGAATCATCTAATGGTCTGTAGTAGAATCATCTAATGGTCTGTAGTGTAGAATCATCTAATGGTCTGTAGTATAGAATCATCTAATGGTCTGTAGTATAGAATCATCTAATGGTCTGTAGTATAGAATCATCTAATGGTCTGTAGTAGAATCATCTAATGGTCTGTAGTGTAGAATCATCTAATGGTCTGTAGTATAGAATCATCTAATGGTCTGTAGTGTAGAATCATCTAATGGTCTGTAGTATAGAATCATCTAATGGTCTGTAGTATAGAATCATCTAATGGTCTGTAGTAGAATCATCTAATGGTCTGTAGTAGAATCATCTAATGGTCTGTTGTAGAATCATCTAATGGTCTGTAGTAGAATCATCTAATGGTCTGTTGTAGAATCATCTAATGGTCTGTAGTAGAATCATCTAATGGTCTGTTGTAGAATCATCTAATGGTCTGTAGTATAGAATCATCTAATGGTCTGTAGTAGAATCATCTAATGGTCTGTAGTAGAATCATCTAATGGTCTGTAGTATAGAATCATCTAATGGTCTGTAGTAGAATCATCTAATGGTCTGTAGTAGAATCATCTAATGGTCTGTAGTATAGAATCATCTAATGGTCTGTAGTAGAATCATCTAATGGTCTGTAGTATAGAATCATCTATTGGTCTGTAGTAGAATCATCTAATGGTCTGTAGTAGAATCATCTAATGGTCTGTAGTATAGAATCATCTAATGGTCTGTAGTGTAGAATCATCTAATGGTCTGTAGTAGAATCATCTAATGGTCTGTAGTATAGAATCATCTAATGGTCTGTAGTAGAATCATCTAATGGTCTGTAGTATAGAATCATCTAATGGTCTGTAGTATAGAATCATCTAATGGTCTGTAGTAGAATCATCTAATGGTCTGTAGTAGAATCATCTAATGGTCTGTAGTATAGAATCATCTAATGGTCTGTAGTAGAATCATCTAATGGTCTGTAGTAGAATCATCTAATGGTCTGTAGTAGAATCATCTAATGGTCTGTAGTAGAATCATCTAATGGTCTGTAGTAGAATCATCTAATGGTCTGTAGTAGAATCATCTAATGGTCTGTAGTAGAATCATCTAATGGTCTGTAGTAGAATCATCTAATGGTCTGTAGTATAGAATCATCTAATGGTCTGTAGTGTAGAATCATCTAATGGTCTGTTGTAGAATCATCTAATGGTCTGTAGTAGAATCATCTAATGGTCTGTAGTATAGAATCATCTAATGGTCTGTAGTAGAATCATCTAATGGTCTGTAGTAGAATCATCTAATGGTCTGTAGTAGAATCATCTAATGGTCTGTAGTAGAATCATCTAATGGTCTGTAGTAGAATCATCTAATGGTCTGTAGTAGAATCATCTAATGGTCTGTAGTAGAATCATCTAATGGTCTGTAGTATAGAATCATCTAATGGTCTGTTGTAGAATCATCTAATGGTCTGTAGTATAGAATCATCTAATGGTCTGTAGTAGAATCATCTAATGGTCTGTAGTAGAATCATCTAATGGTCTGTAGTAGAATCATCTAATGGTCTGTAGTAGAATCATCTAATGGTCTGTAGTATAGAATCATCTAATGGTCTGTAGTATAGAATCATCTAATGGTCTGTTGTAGAATCATCTAATGGTCTGTAGTAGAATCATCTGTAGTAGAATCATCTAATGGTCTGTAGTATAGAATCATCTAATGGTCTGTTGTAGAATCATCTAATGGTCTGTAGTATAGAATCATCTAATGGTCTGTAGTATAGAATCATCTAATGGTCTGTTGTAGAATCATCTAATGGTCTGTAGTAGAATCATCTAATGGTCTGTAGTAGAATCATCTAATGGTCTGTAGTATAGAATCATCTAATGGTCTGTAGTATAGAATCATCTAATGGTCTGTAGTGTAGAATCATCTAATGGTCTGTAGTGTAGAATCATCTAATGGTCTGTAGTAGAATCATCTAATGGTCTGTAGTAGAATCATCTAATGGTCTGTAGTAGAATCATCTAATGGTCTGTAGTAGAATCATCTAATGGTCTGTTGTAGAATCATCTAATGGTCTGTAGTAGAATCATCTAATGGTCTGTAGTAGAATCATCTAATGGTCTGTAGTAGAATCATCTAATGGTCTGTAGTAGAATCATCTAATGGTCTGTAGTGTAGAATCATCTAATGGTCTGTAGTATAGAATCATCTAATGGTCTGTAGTAGAATCATCTAATGGTCTGTAGTGTAGAATCATCTAATGGTCTGTTGTAGAATCATCTAATGGTCTGTAGTAGAATCATCTAATGGTCTGTAGTAGAATCATCTAATGGTCTGTTGTAGAATCATCTAATGGTCTGTAGTATAGAATCATCTAATGGTCTGTAGTAGAATCATCTAATGGTCTGTAGTAGAATCATCTAATGGTCTGTAGTATAGAATCATCTAATGGTCTGTAGTGTAGAATCATCTAATGGTCTGTAGTAGAATCATCTAATGGTCTGTAGTAGAATCATCTAATGGTCTGTAGTATAGAATCATCTAATGGTCTGTAGTGTAGAATCATCTAATGGTCTGTTGTAGAATCATCTAATGGTCTGTAGTATAGAATCATCTAATGGTCTGTTGTAGAATCATCTAATGGTCTGTAGTGTAGAATCATCTAATGGTCTGTAGTAGAATCATCTAATGGTCTGTAGTAGAATCATCTAATGGTCTGTAGTAGAATCATCTAATGGTCTGTAGTAGAATCATCTAATGGTCTGTAGTAGAATCATCTAATGGTCTGTAGTAGAATCATCTAATGGTCTGTTGTAGAATCATCTAATGGTCTGTTGTAGAATCATCTAATGGTCTGTAGTATAGAATCATCTAATGGTCTGTTGTAGAATCATCTAATGGTCTGTAGTATAGAATCATCTAATGGTCTGTAGTAGAATCATCTAATGGTATGTAGTAGAATCATCTAATGGTCTGTAGTATAGAATCATCTAATGGTCTGTAGTAGAATCATCTAATGGTCTGTAGTAGAATCATCTAATGGTCTGTAGTAGAATCATCTAATGGTCTGTTGTAGAATCATCTAATGGTCTGTAGTATAGAATCATCTAATGGTCTGTAGTAGAATCATCTAATGGTCTGTAGTATAGAATCATCTAATGGTCTGTAGTATAGAATCATCTAATGGTCTGTAGTAGAATCATCTAATGGTCTGTTGTAGAATCATCTAATGGTCTGTTGTAGAATCATCTAATGGTCTGTAGTAGAATCATCTAATGGTCTGTTGTAGAATCATCTAATGGTCTGTAGTATAGAATCATCTAATGGTCTGTTGTAGAATCATCTAATGGTCTGTAGTAGAATCATCTAATGGTCTGTAGTAGAATCATCTAATGGTCTGTAGTGTAGAATCATCTAATGGTCTGTAGTAGAATCATCTAATGGTCTGTAGTATAGAATCATCTAATGGTCTGTAGTATAGAATCATCTAATGGTCTGTAGTGTAGAATCATCTAATGGTCTGTAGTAGAATCATCTAATGGTCTGTAGTAGAATCATCTAATGGTCTGTAGTATAGAATCATCTAATGGTCTGTAGTATAGAATCATCTAATGGTCTGTAGTATAGAATCATCTAATGGTCTGTAGTATAGAATCATCTAATGGTCTGTAGTATAGAATCATCTAATGGTCTGTAGTAGAATCATCTAATGGTCTGTAGTAGAATCATCTAATGGTCTGTAGTAGAATCATCTAATGGTCTGTAGTAGAATCATCTAATGGTCTGTAGTAGAATCATCTAATGGTCTGTAGTATAGAATCATCTAATGGTCTGTAGTAGAATCATCTAATGGTCTGTAGTGTAGAATCATCTAATGGTCTGTTGTAGAATCATCTAATGGTCTGTAGTAGAATCATCTAATGGTCTGTAGTAGAATCATCTAATGGTCTGTAGTATAGAATCATCTAATGGTCTGTAGTAGAATCATCTAATGGTCTGTTGTAGAATCATCTAATGGTCTGTAGTAGAATCATCTAATGGTCTGTAGTAGAATCATCTAATGGTCTGTAGTATAGAATCATCTAATGGTCTGTAGTAGAATCATCTAATGGTCTGTTGTAGAATCATCTAATGGTCTGTAGTAGAATCATCTAATGGTCTGTTGTAGAATCATCTAATTGTCAACCTTTTGAGTTCAAATATTTACAGTCTATGTAAATAAGACAATTGACCTGGTAAAATAAATAAATACATTCATTGTATAATTTTATTCTGGCTGCCTAGCAACAATGAAACGAGGAAGTAGCAGGATAATGCTGCTATGAATGTAATCGTCCACCTTACAGTACTGATAAACATACCAGTGAACAGTCAAGTTCGTCAGTACAGTCATATCTAGCGCTAGGCTATCTGACTCTGGCTAATGCGAGAGGATTCCACCTCTACCTGTTTTGGTCGGACACTCCATTAGCTCAAATTGATGTGTATTGAATAGATGTTTCCACTCCACAATTTGGTCAATCAGCCAAACGGATGAAGTGAAGTCCATTTTGCTGAGTGCATTGAGCAACTGTCAGAATTAAACATTATCAATTCATCAGCCAGCGCTGTTGCTCTACGTCCTGAACCCTGAATGGCCCCCTATTCCCTACATAGTGCACTACTTTTGACCACAGACTATGGGGCCCCTGGTCAAATGTAGTGCACTAACTAGGGAATAGTATGCCTTTTGAGACGCGAACCGAGACAACTCGAAGCGGCTGAAGAACATGCTGCTTACCCTGCAGAAACAGGTAAACGTAAAGAACGTGTCCAGGGCATTAAATTAGGTCACTGGTCTGACACAAACTACATACAGTTGAAGTCTGAAGTTTACATACGCCTTAGCCAATTCCTTACATTTAATCCTAGTAAACATTCCCTTGTCTTAAGTAAGTTTGGATCACCACTTTATTTTAAGAATGTAAAATGTCAGAATAATAGTAGAGAGAATGATTAATTTCAGCTTTTATTTCTTTCTGTACATTCCCAGTGGGTCAGAAGTTTACATACACTCAATTAGTATTTGGTAGCATTGCCTGTAAATTGTTTAACTTGGGTAAAACGTTTTGGGGTAGCTGTCTACAAGCTTCCCACAATTAGTTGGGTGAATTTAGGCCCATTCCTCCTGACAGAGCTGGTGTAACTGTGTCAGGTTTGTAGACCTCCTTACTCGTAAATGCTTTGTCAGTTCTGCCCACAAATGTTCTATAGGATTGAGGTCAGGGCTTTGTGATGGCCACTCCAATAGCTTGACTTTGTTGTCCTTAAGCCATTTTGCCACAACTTTGGAAGTATGCTTGGGGTCTTGTCCATTTGGAAGACCCATTTGTGACCAAGCTTTAACTTCCTGACTGATGTCTTGAGATGTTGCTTCAATAAGTCCACATAATTTTCCTACCTCATGATGCCCTCTATTTTGTGAAATGCACTAGTCCCTCCTGCAGCAAAGCACCCCCACAACATGATGCTGCCACCCCCGTGCTTCACGGTTGGGATGGTGTTCTTCAGCTTGCAAGCCTCCCCCTTTTTCCTCCAAACATAACGATGTTCATTATTGCCAAACAGTTCTATTTTTGTTTCATCAGACCAGAGGACATTTCTCCAAAAAGTATGATATTTGTCCCCAGTTGCAAACCGTAGTCTGGCTTTTTTTATGGCGGTTTTGGAGCAGTGGCTTCTTCCTTGCTGAGCGGCTTTTCAGGTTATGTTGATGTAGGACTCATTTTTACTGTGAATATAGATATTTTTGTACCTGTTTCCTCCAGCATCCTCACAAGGTCCTTTGCTGTTGTTCTGGGATTAATTTGCACTTTTCGCACCAAAGTCCTTTCATCTCTAGGAGACAGAACGCGTCTCCTTCCTGTGCGGTATGACGGCTGCGTGGTCCCATGATGTTTGGCTGGTAGGGATATCCTTGTCTCATCACGCACTATCGCCTCCTGTGGGGGGCGCCTGACCAGGTCGCCAGGTGCACGGTGTTTCCTCAGACACATTGGTGCGGCTGGCTTCGGGTTGGATGCGCGTGGTGTGGTGTGGCTTGTGTTTCTGAGGACGCATGGCTCTCGACCTTCGTCTCTCCCGAGCCCGTACGGGAGTTGTAGCGATGAGACAAGATAGTAACTACTAACAATTGGATACCACGAAATTGGGGTGAAAAAAATGTTTAAAGAACAAATACATCCACAGGTACACCTCCAATTGACTCAAATGATGTCAATTATCAGAAGCTTCCAAAACCATGACATCATTAACTGGAATTTTCCAAGCTGTTTAAAGTCAACTTAGTGTATGTAAACTTCTGACCCACTGGAATTGTGATACAGTGGGTGATAATTGTGATATATATTATAAACATTGATCAAATTAAATGAACTGAACTGTAGTCATTGCATAAGTATTCAGCTCTCTGAGTCAATACACCTTAGAAACATACCTACACGTACGCTACGGTCACAAGACGCAGGCCTCCTAATTGTCCCTAAAATTTCTAAGCAAACAGCTGGAGGCAGGGCTTTCTCCTATAGAGCTCCATTTTTATGGAACGGTCTGCCTACCCATGTCAGAGACGCAAACTCGGTCTCAACCTTTAAGTCTTTACTGAAGACTCATCTCTTCAGTGGGTCATATGATTGAGTGTAGTCTGGCCCAGGAGTGGGAAGGTGAACGGAAAGGCTCTGGAGCAACGAACCGCCCTTGCTGTCTCTGCCTGGCCGATTCCCCTCTTTCCACTGGGATTCTCTGCCTCTACCCTGTTACGGGGGCTGAGTCACTGGCTTACTGGGGCTCTCTCATGCCGTCCCTGGGGGGGGGTGCGTCACCTGGGTGGGTTGATTCACTGTTGTGGTCGGCCTGTCTGGGTTGGCGCCCCCTTGGGTTGAGCTGTGGCGGAGATCTTTGTGGGCTATACTCGGCCTTGTCTCAGGATGGTAAGTTGGTGGTTGAAGATATCCCTCTAGTGGTGTGGGGGCTGTGCTTTGGCAAAGTGGGTGGGGTTATATCCTTCCTGTTTGGCCCTGTCCGGGGTGTCCTCGGATGGGGCCACAGTGTCTCCTGACCCCTCCTGTCTCAGCCTCCAGTATTTATGCTGCATTAGTTTATGTGTCGGGGCTAGGGTCAGTTTGTTATATCTGGAGTACTTCTCCTGTCCTATTCGGTGTCCTGTGTGAATCTAAGTGTGCGTTCTCTAATTCTCTCCTTCTCTCTTTCTTTCTCTCTCTCGGAGGACCTGAGCCCTAGGACCATGCCCCAGGACTACCTGACATGATGACTCCTTGCTGTCCCCAGTCCACCTGGCCATGCTGCTGCTCCAGTTTCAACTGGCCTGGGCCCTAGGACCATGTCCCAGGACTACCTGACATGATGACTCCTTGCTGTCCCCAGTCCACCTGGCCATGCTGCTGCTCCAGTTTCAACTGTTCTGCCTTACTATTATTCAACCATGCTGGTCATTTATGAACATTTGAACATCTTGGCCACGTTCTGTTATAATCTCCACCCGGCACAGCCAGAAGAGGACTGGCCACCCCACATATGCTCTCTCTAATTCTCTCTTTCTTTCTCTCTCTCGGAGGACCTGAGCCCTAGGACCGTGCCCCAGGACTACCTGACATGATGACTCCTTGCTGTCCCCAGTCCACCTGACTGTGCTGCTGCTCCAGTTTCAACTGTTCTGCCTTATTATTATTCGACCATGCTGGTCATTTATGAACATTTGAACATCTTGGTCATGTTCTGTTATAATCTCTACCCGGCACAGCCAGAAGAGGACTGGCCACCCCACATAGCCTGGTTCCTCTCTAGGTTTCTTCCTAGGTTTTGGCCTTTCTAGGGAGTTTTTCCTAGCCACCGTGCTTTTACACCTGCATTGTTTGCTGTTTGGGGTTTTAGGCTGGGTTTCTGTACAGCACTTTGAGATATCAGCTGATGTACGAAGGGCTATATAAATAAATTTGATTTGATTTGATTTAGAAACACCATTAGCAGCAATTACAGCTGTGAGTCTTATTGGGTAAGTCTCTAAGAGTCATTACAGCTGTGAGTCTTATTGGGTAAGTCTCTAAGAGTCATTACAGCTGTGAGTCTTATTGGGTAAGTCTCTAAGAGTCATTACAGCTGTGAGTCTTATTGGGTAAGTCTCTAAGAGTCATTACAGCTGTGAGTCTTATTGGGTAAGTCTCTAAGAGTGATTACAGCTGTGAGTCTTATTGGGTAAGTCTCTAAGAGTCATTACAGCTGTGAGTCTTATTGGGTAAGTCTCTAAGAGTCATTACAGCTGTGAGTCTTATTGGGTAAGTCTCTAAGAGTCATTACAGCTGTGAGTCTTATTGGGTAAGTCTCTAAGAGTCATTACAGCTGTGAGTCTTATTGGGTAAGTCTCTAAGAGTCATTACAGCTGTGAGTCTTATTGGTAAGTCTCTAAGTCTCTAAGAGTCATTACAGCTGTGAGTCTTATTGGGTAAGTCTCTAAGAGTCATTACAGCTGTGAGTCTTATTGGGTAAGTCTCTAAGAGTCATTACAGCTGTGAGTCTTATTGGGTAAGTCTCTAAGAGTCATTACAGCTGTGAGTCTTATTGGGTAAGTCTCTAAGAGTCATTACAGCTGTGAGTCTTATTGGGTAAGTCTCTAAGAGTCATTACAGCTGTGAGTCTTATTGGTAAGTCTCTAAGAGTCATTACAGCTGTGAGTCTTATTGGGTCAGTCTCTAAGAGTCATTACAGCTGTGAGTCTTATTGGGTAAGTCTCTAAGAGTCATTACAGCTGTGAGTCTTATTGGGTAAGTCTCTAAGAGTCATTACAGCTGTGAGTCTTATTGGGTAAGTCTCTAAGAGTCATTACAGCTGTGAGTCATATTGGGTAAGTCTCTAAGAGTCATTACAGCTGTGAGTCTTATTGGGTAAGTCTATAAGAGTCATTACAGCTGTGAGTCTTATTGGGTAAGTCTATAAGAGTCATTACAGCTGTGAATCTTATTGGGTAAGTCTATAAGAGTCATTACAGCTGTGAGTCTTCTTGGGTAAGTCTCTAAGAGTCATTACAGCTGTGAGTCTTATTGGGTAAGGCTATAAGAGTCATTACAGCTGTGAGTCTTATTGGGTACGTCTATAAGAGTCATTACAGCTGTGACTCTTATTGGGTAAGTCTCTAAGAGTCATTACAGCTGTGAGTCTTCTTGGGTAAGTCTATAACATCGTTCCATTATTCTTTTAAGAAATATTCAAGCTTTTCATAAGTCTTTAAAAATGTTAGGGATTATGGCTAGACAGCAATTTTCTGGTCTTGCCATAGTTTTTCAAGCAGACTTGGCCACTCAGGAAAGAATTTATCCCAGCCATGAAAGCTGCCAGAGCACGTGGGGACATTGCTTACATCTGCTATGACAGGCTCATTGTCCACCCTCCCTCCCAGAAGTCTGGAAGAGATGAGAGAGCCAAGCCTATGGGTTAGTAGCTTCAATCCCCGCAGTGCACACACACACACACACACACACACACACACACACACACCGGCTGAATGTATATATTTTTTTCTCTGACTTCATTTGCTCTTTTCCATATTATATCTATCTCTGATAAGCTACCCAGGAAAGGGCTGAAAATAGCCCATATTAATATATGTAGCCTTAGAAAGTCAGCTCATAGGCCACGGTGCCACTCGGGAGGCCTAAGACACTGCATCGCAGTGCTAGCTGTGTCACTCGAGATTCTGGGTTCGAGTCCAGGCTCTGTCGCAACCGGTCACGACCCATATTTCTCATGGGTCTGAGAGTCCTTTAGGTGCCTTTTTGGCAAACTCCAAGCGGGCTGTCATGTGCCTTTCACTGAGGAGTGGCTTCCGTCTGGCCACAATACCATAAAGGTCTGGAGTGGCTTTCTGCAGAGATGGTTGTATTTCTGGAAGGTTCTCCCATCTCCACAGAGGAACTCTGGAACTCAGTCAGAGTGACCATGGGGTTCTTGGTCACCTCCCTATTCCCTATATAGTGCACTACTGTTGACCAGAACCCATGCACCCTATTCCCTATATAGTGCACTACTGTTGACCAGAACCCATGCACCCTATTCCCTATATAGTGCACTACTGTTGACCAGAACCCATGCACCCTATTCCCTATATAGTGCACTACTGTTGACCAGAACCCATGCACCCTATTCCCTATATAGTGCACTACTGTTGACCAGAACCCATGCACCCTATTCCCTATATAGTGCACTACTGTTGACCAGAACCCATGCACCCTATTCCCTATATAGTGCACTACTGTTGACCAGGGGCTATAGTCATCATCTATGATATACAGTACATCTCAGAGAGGTTTGCCAATACAGAATAGTGACATCGATTCATTAAAAATGTAACCGTATTCCTTGCTGAGGGGACATACTTGTTTTACAGTCGTCAAAAACAACCAAAACCACACATTGACATAAATACACTATTTTATAAATATTTATTTTTCTCTCTCAGTGGACCATTAATATCAGCAATGCAAAACATTCAACATCAGCCAAACAAACAGTGCAAATAAGTCCTCGATTTTTCTGCTTATTAAAAAAAAAGCATATTGTAGATTAGAACAAGTGTAGTGTGTGTTTGTGCTGTTAGCTAAACAAGGCCATAAGAAAACACACAAAAAGGACATTTGAATGAAGCTACATGTGACTCGTTTACAAATGGAGCTGTGTCATTTACATAGAGGCCATTTCAAACCCAGGAACACTGGACAATTTTTTGACAGAAAATCGTTTCTGTTAACAGTTTGTTATGAGGACAAACCCAACACAGTCAGGATGACCATTTTCATCTAGTACAAAAAATATATATCAGTGATTCGATTTTCAAGTTAAAAAAAATATTTGTGATTTAATTCGATTTTTATGTAGATCAATAGAGAAGTGCTTACGGAAAAAATAAAAAATAAAATAAATACCATTGTGGTTGAATGGCCATTAATTTAACGATTACAAAAACATCTATATGGAGGAAGATGAGGTGTGAAAACATTAAGGAGATTTACTGACGATAACTATTATTATGTCCATAAAAAAAAAAAAAAGAAAAAAAAAAAGGCTATTTTAGTCCATTGGAGAATTGATGTCAACATAAGAAAGATTAAGTTTGAAAACTGTGTGGTGTAAGTTATCTTGCTGTCGCAAGAACAGAGATATTCTCAATGGGTTCTTTGATCCCAGAAGCAAAAAACAACAAAAACATTTTTTTTTAAAGGTTCTGAGAATCAACTGAGAACCATTTATCTGGAGGAATTCGTCCCCCAAACTCTTGGATGGTTGCCCGTTCCTTTGAAGAAAAGAGAGAGTTATTTCCTCTGCCCTCAAAGCCAACACTGTGTGTACCATAACATCACCCCTGTTAATTCCCTCTGCCTTCACATTCATTCATACTTAGAAGAAGACCAGCGCCCAGGGGCTAATGTCTTCCAGCGCCCAGCGCCCAGGGGCTAATGTCTTCCACCGCCCAGGGGTTAATGTCTTCCACCGCCCAGGGGCTAATGTCTTCCACCGCCCAGGGGCTAATGTCTTCCACCACACAGGGGCTAATGTCTTCCACCACACAGGGGCTAATGTCTTCCACCGCCCAGGGGCTAATGTCTTCCACCACACAGGGGCTAACGTCTCCCACCACACAGGGGCTAACGTCTTCCACCACACAGGGGCTAATGTCTTCCATCACACAGGGGCTAATGTCTTCCACCACACAGGGGCTAATGTCTCCCACCACACAGGGGCTAATGTCTTCCACCACACAGGGGCTAACGTCTCCCACCACACAGGGGCTAACGTCTTCCACCACACAGGGGCTAATGTCTTCCATCACACAGGGGCTAATGTCTTCCACCACACAGGGGCTAATGTCTCCCACCACACAGGGGCTAATGTCTTCCACCACACAGGGGCTAACGTCTCCCAGCCAGCGTGTCAAAAAGAAAGGAATACAACCCAGTGATCATCAGACAAAACAAAGTAGTTCCCTCTCTTCGTCTCTGTAGTTCCCTCTCTCCTTTAAGCTCCTAACAAGGGCTTTAATCCTCTAATGATCGACAACGGGATGAGTCAAACACATTTACTGTGACAGATTGAAAGGATCCTAACATAAATATAATTACAAGTCACTCACGTGATCCCCAACCTCATTTACCCCTCCCTCCATTCCCTTCCTCCCTCCCACTCACTCACTTCCCTCTCATCCCTCCCTCCCTCTTTCCCCCTCACTCACTCCCACCCTACCTCCCTGCCTTCCTCTTTCTCCCTCACTCACTCCCTCCCTCCCTCCCTGCCTTCCTCTTTCCCCCTCCCTCACTCCCTCCCTTCCTCGCCCCCCCCCTCCCTAAGAACTGCATGCTAGGCCTAGCCTAACACAAAGGGGATAAGCTATGCTCTGCAGCTTCCAGTAATATGCTGCGTGTTCAATTTACTCATCAAGATCAAACCCTGTGCCAAGTCAACAAAGCAGGGCTAGATAAACCATTATGGGTGTGTTAGCTAGCGGTTAGTGCTGCTTTAAAGTGGCAAAGCCTTATTAGCAAGACACTTTACCTATATTAGGGCTTCTGTGTTAGCGTTAGCAGTTAAATGCTAGTTGGTGTGTACTGAAAGCTAGCTAACCAGTCCCAGGTTCTCTGTCCCAGTCCCGGGTTCTCTGTCCCAGTCCCGGGTTCTCTGTCCCAGTCCCGGGTTCTCTGTCCCAGTCCCGGGTTCTCTGTCCCAGTCCCAGGTTCTCTGTCCCAGTCCCAGTTCTCTGTCCCAGTCCCAGTTCTCTGTCCCAGTCCCAGGTTCTCTGTCCCAGTCCCAGGTTCTCTGTCCCTGTCCCAGTCCCAGGTTCTCTGTCCCAGTCCCAGGTTCTCTGTCCCAGTCCCAGGTTCTCTGTCCCAGTCCCAGGTTCTCTGTCCCAGTTTCTCTGTCCCAGTCCAAGGTTCTCTGTCCCAGTCCCGGGTTCTCTGTCCTAGCCACGGGTTCTCTGTCCTAGTCACAATCAAACCTAAACTGTAAAACATTGGGAAGTGGAGTTCTCCTAGAGAGAGAACCAGCTGGCCCAACCCCCAGGCCAGTACAGATGACGTTTCACATTCCTCCTACCTTAGAAATAGAAAGAAAACACACTGGGGATGTGTCCAAAATGACACCCTATTCCCTATATCGTGCACTACATTTGGCCAGAGCCCTGATCAAAGGTAGTGCACTAAATAGGGAAAAGGGTGTCATTTGGGAAGGGACCTGGGCGAAGGAGGAACACATAATGAGAGACAGACTCATTTTGTTATTGAGACATTTCAAACTCCTAACGGTTTTATCTAGATGAGAATGTTCCGTTCTTGCCTACCATCAGAGTATGTGAGAGAGAATGCAAGCTGGCATGTACAGTACATACCTCCATCTCTGGTGAGTACCATGTACTGTACATACCTCCATCTCTGGTGAGTACCATGTACTGTACATACCTCCATCTCTGGTGAGTACCATGTACTGTACATACCTCCATCTCTGGTGAGTACCATGTACTGTACATACCTCCATCTCTGGTGAGTACCATGTACTGTACATACCTCCATCTCTGGTGAGTACCATGTACTGTACATACCTCCATCTCCGGTGAGTACCATGTACTGTAGATACATGAGAGAACATGATTGCGCCGACAGAGATGGTCGGCTCGCTCCAGGTCCTTAGAAAACTATGCAGTAATTCGTTTTTTATGTATTATTTCTTACATTGTTCGACCAGAAAATTTCAAGTGTTCTTACATACAGTCGGGACTAATGGATATAAAAGGGACGTCAACTAACCAACATTACCCCAGAGGCCGACCCGAAACAACGCGGTCGCCGCAGGAGAGGCAGAAGGAGCGGCCTATTGGTCAGACTCAGAAGGTGAGCACACCATCCACCGCTTCCGAGCGTATTACTCGCCAATGTCCAATCTCTAGATAACAAGGTGGACGAAATTAGGGCACGAGTTGCCTTCCTGGGAGACATCAGAGATTGTAACATTCTCTGTTTCACGGAAACATGGCTCACTCGGAACATGTTGTCAGAGTCGGTACAGGTTTCTTCACGCATCGCGCCGACAGAAACAAACACCTCTCTGGTAAGAAGAAGGGCGGGGGTGTATGCCTTATGATTAACGACTCATGGGGGAATCATAACAACATACAGGAACTCAAGTCCTTTAGTTCACCCGACTTAGAATTCCTTACAATCAAATGCCGACATCATTATCTACCAAGATAATTCTCTTTGATTACAGCCGTGTATATCCCTCTCAAGCAGATACAGTGGGGATACAGCCATAGTGGAGTTTGGAGTGTGACTGTTTGAGGTTGTGGACAGGTGTCTTTTATACTGATAACAAGTTCAAACAGGTGCCATTAATACAGGAAACGAGTAGAGGACAGAGGAGCCTCTTAAAGAAGTTGTTACAGGTCTGTGAGAGCCAGAAATCTTGCTTGTTTGTAGGTGACCAAATACTTATTTTCCACCATAATTTGCAAATAAATTCATTAAAAATCCTACAATGTGATTTTCTGGAGAAAAAAATAATAATTTTGTCTGTCATAGTTGAAGTGTACGTATGATGAAAATTACAGGCCTCTCTCATCTTTTTAAGTGGGAGAACTTGCACAATTGGTGGCTGACTAAATACTTTTTTGCCCCACTGTACATCGACGGCCCAAAAATAACTTCACTGGACTCTATGTAAACTGGTAATGATATATCCTGAGGCTGTATTTATTGTAGCTGGGGATTTTAACAAAGCTAATCTGAGAACAATACTTCCTAAATTTTATCAGCATATCGAATGCACAACCTGGGCTGGCAGCATTCTGGATCATTGCTACTCTAACTTCCACAATATATACAAAGCCCTCCCCACCCTCACTTCGGCAAATCTGACCATGACTCCAATTTGTGACTCCCAGCCTATAGACAGAAACTAAAACAGGAAACTCCCATGCTTAGGGCTATCCAACGCTGGTCTGACCAATCGGATTTCACGCTTCAAGATTGCTTCGATCACCTGGACTGGGATATGTTCTGGATAGCATCAGACAACAACATTGATCTATATGCTGACTCGATGAGCGAGTTTATTAGCAAGTGCATCGGTGACGTTGTAACCACTGTGACAATTAAAACCTTCCCTAACCAGAAACTGTGGATTGATGGCAGCATTCATGCAAAACTGAAAGCACGAACCACCGCTTTTAATCAGGGTATGTAACTGGAAACATGATAGAATACAAACAGTGTAGCTATTCCCTCCGCAAGGCAATCAAACAAGCAAAGCGTCAGTATATAGACAAAGTAGTTGCAATTCAATGGCTCAAACACGAGACATATGTGGCAGGGTCTACAGTCAATCATGGATTACAAAAAGAAAACCAGCCCAGTCATGGACATCAACGTTTTGCTCCCAGACAAATTAAACAACTTCTTTGCTCGCTTTGAGGACAATATAGTGCCACCGATACGGACCGCTACCGAAGCCTGTGGGCTCTCCTTCACTGTAGCCAACGTGAGTAAAACATTTAAACGTGTTAACCCTCGCAAGGCTGCCAGCCCAGGCGGCATCCCTAGCCGGGTCCTCAAAGCTTGCACAGACCGGCTGGCTGGTGTGTTTACGGACATATTCAATCAATCCCTATCCCAGTCTGCTGTTCCCACATGCTTCAAGAGGGCCACCATTGTTCCTGTTCCCAAGAAAGGTAACTGAACTAAATGACTATAGCACTCAATTATGTCATCATGAAGTGCCTTCAGAGACTAGTCAAGGATCATATCACCTCCATCTTACCTGCCACCCTAGACCCACTTCAATTTGCTTACCGCCCCAATAGGTCCACAGACGATGAAATCGCCATCACACTGCCCTATCCCATCTGGACAAGAGAAATACCTATGTAAGAATTCTGTTCATTGACTATAGCTCAGCATTTAACATCATAGAACCCTCCAAACTCAGCATTAAGCTTGAGACCCTGGGTTTCAACCCCGCCCTGTGCAACTGGGTCCTGGACTTTCTGACGGGCCGTCCCCAAGTGGTGAAGGTAGGAAACATCTCCACCCCGCTGATCCTTAACACTGGGGCCACACAAGGGTGTGTTCTCAGCCCTCTCCTGTAGTCCCTGTTCACCCATGACTGCGTGGCCATGCACGCCTCCAACTCAATCATCAAGTTTGCAGACGACACTACAGTGGTAGGCCTGATTACGAACAACGATGCGACGGCCTACGGGGAAGAGGTGAGGGCCCTCAAGAGTGTGGTGTCAGGAAAATAACCTCACACTCAACGTCAACAAAACAAAGGAGATGATTGTGGACCAGGAAACAGCAGAGGGAGCACCCCCCTATCCACATCGACGGGACATTAGTGGAGAAAGTGGAAAGCATTAAGTTCCTCGGGGTACACATCACGGACAAACTGAAATGGTCCACCCACAAAATGCAAATGAATTACTTTAAAATCATACAAAGTGGTTTTCTGGATTTTTGTTTTAGATTCCGTCTCTCACAGTTGAAGTGTACCTATGATAAAAATTACAGACCTCTATATGCTTTGTAAGTAGGAAAACCTGCAAAATCGGCAGTGAATCAAATACTTGTTCTCCCCACTGTATATACTGTATTCTATACCATCTACTGCATCTTGCCTATGCCTCACGGCCATCACTCATCCATATATTTATATGTACATATTCTTATTCATCCCTTTACACTTGTGTGTTTAAGGTAGTCGCTGTGAATTTGTTAGATTACTATGTTAGATATTACTGCACGGTCGGAACTAGAAGCACAAGCATTTCGCTACACTCTCATTAACAACATCTGGTAACCAGGTGCATGCGACCAATCAAATGCTTTTTGATTAGACATCCATCTCTGGTGATGTACTGTAGATGTAGAACTGTACTGTAGAACTGTACTGTAGATGTAGATAGATGTAGTACTGTAGATGTAGATAGATGTAGAACTGTACTGTAGATGTAGATAGATGTAGAACTGTACTGTAGGTGTAGATAGATGTAGAACTGTACTGTAGGTGTAGATAGATGTAGTACTGTAGATGTAGATAGATGTAGGACTGTAGATGTAGTACTGTAGATGTAGATAGATGTAGTACTGTAGATGTAGATAGATGTAGTACTGTAGATGTAGATAGATGTAGTACTGTAGATGTAGATAGATGTAGTACTGTACTGTAGGTGTAGATAGATGTAGTACTGTAGATGTAGATAGATGTAGTACTGTACTGTAGATGTAGATAGATGTAGTACTGTAGATGTAGGTAGATGTAGTACTGTAGATGTAGATAGATGTAGTACTGTAGAACCAGAAACTGTAGATGTAGATAGATGCATTACTGTAGATGTAAGATGTAGTACTGTAGATGTAGATAGATGTAGTAACTCAGGTGTAGATAGGTAACTAGATGAGAAGATGATAGACTGTAGAAATAGATGTAGTACTGTAGATGTAGGTAGATGTAGTACTGTAGATGTAGATAGATGTAGTACTGTAGATGTAGATAGATGTAGTACTGTAGATGTAGATAGATGTAGAACTGTACTGTAGATGTAGGTAGATGTAGTACTGTAGATGTAGATAGATGTAGTACTGTAGATGTAGGTAGATGTAGTACTGTACTGTAGATGTAGGTAGATGTAGTACTGTAGATGTAGGTAGATGTAGTACTGTAGATGTCAGATAGATGTAGTACTGTAGATGTAGATAGAACCAGTACTGTACTGTAGATGTAGGACATGTAGTACTGTAGATTAGATAGATGACAAGATGTAGGTAGATGTAGTACTGTAGGTTAGATAGATGTAGTACTGTAGATGTAGACAGATGTAGTACTGTACTGTAGATGTAGATAGATGTAGTACTGTAGATGTAGGTAGATGTAGTACTGTAGATGTAGATAGATGTAGTACTGTAGATGTAGATAGATGTAGTACTGTAGATGTAGATAGATGTAGGACTGTACTGTAGATGTAGATAGATGTAGAACTGTAGATGTAGATAGATGTAGAACTGTACTGTAGATGTAGATAGATGTAGAACTGTACTGTAGATGTAGATAGATGTAGTACTGTAGATGTAGATCCCTATCCCAGATCAAGAGGGCCACCATTAGTACTGTAGATGTAGAGATGTAGGACTGTAGATGATAGATGTAGAACTGTACTGTAGATGAGATGCCTTCAGAGACTGTAGATGTAGATAGATGTAGAACTGTAGATGTAGTACTGTAGATGTAGATAGATGTAGAACTGTAGATGTAGATAGATGTAGTAATAGGTAGAACTGTACTGTAGATGTAGATAGATGTAGAACTGTACTGTAGATGTAGATAGATGTAGTACATCAGATAGATGTAGAACTGTACTGTAGATGTAGATAGATGAAATGTAGATGTAGATAGATGTCATTGTACTGTAGATGTAGATAGATGTAGAACTGTACTGTAGATGTAGATAGATGTAGAACTGTACTGTAGATGTAGATAGATGTAGTACTGTAGATGTAGATAGATGTAGAACTGTAGATGTAGTACTGTACTGTAGATGTAGATAGATGTAGAACTGTACTGTAGATGTAGATGTAGATAGATGTAGTACTGTACTGTAGAACTGTACTGTAGATATAGATAGATGTAGTACTGTACTGTAGATGTAGATAGATGTAGAACTGTACTGTAGATGTAGATAGATGTAGAACTGTACTGTAGATGTAGATAGATGTAGAACTGTACTGTAGATGTAGATAGATGTAGTACTGTACTGTAGATGTAGATAGATGTAGAACTGTACTGTAGATGTAGGTAGATGTAGTACTGTAGATGTAGATAGATGTAGAACTGTAGATGTAGATAGATGTAGTTCTGTAGCCCTAGATAGATGTAGTCCCTGTTCACTGTAGATGCGTAGATGCACGTACTGTAGATCAATCATCAAGTTTGCAGATAGATGTAGTACTGTAGATGTAGGATGATTACTGTAGACAGATAGATGTAGTACTGTACTGTAGATGTAGATAGATGTAGAACTGTACTCAAGATGTAGGTAGATGTCAGGTACTGTAGATGTAGATAGATGTAGAACTGTAGATGTAGATAGATGAGTACTGTAGATGTAGATAGATGTAGGACATTAGATGTAGATAGATGTAGAACTGTATTAGATGTAGGTAGATGTAGTACTGTAGATGTAGATAGATGTAGAACTGTAGATGTAGTACTGTACAAGATGTAGAAATGAGTACTGTAGATGTAGAAGATCATACAAAGTGATGTTTTCTGTAGATGTAGGTAGATGTAGTACTGTAGATGTAGATAGATGTAGTACTGTAATGTAGAACTGTACTGTAGATGTAGATAGATGTAGTACTGTAGATGTAGATAGATGTAGAACTGTACTGTAGATGTAGGTAGATGTAGTACTGTAGATGTAGATAGATGTAGTACTGTAGATGTAGATAGATGTAGAACTGTAGATGTAGATAGATGTAGTACTGTAGATGTAGATAGATGTAGAACTGTACTGTAGATGTAGATAGATGTAGTACTGTAGATGTAGATAGATGTAGTACTGTAGATGTAGATAGATGTAGAACTGTACTGTAGATGTAGATAGATGTAGAACTGTACTGTAGATGTAGATAGATGTAGTACTGTAGATGTAGATAGATGTAGTACTGTACTGTAGATGTAGGTAGATGTAGTACTGTAGATGTAGATAGATGTAGAACTGTACTGTAGATGTAGATAGATGTAGTACTGTAGATGTAGATAGATGTAGAACTGTACTGTAGATGTAGATAGATGTAGAACTGTACTGTAGATGTAGATAGATGTAGTACTGTAGATGTAGATGTAGATAGATGTAGAACTGTACTGTAGATGTAGATAGATGTAGAACTGTACTGTAGATGTAGATAGATGTAGTACTGTAGATGTAGATAGATGTAGTACTGTAGATGTAGATAGATGTAGAACTGTACTGTAGATGTAGGTAGATGTAGTACTGTAGATGTAGATAGATGTAGTACTGTAGATGTAGATAGATGTAGAACTGTACTGTAGATGTAGATAGATGTAGTACTGTAGATGTAGATAGATGTAGAACTGTAGATGTAGATAGATGTAGAACTGTACTGTAGATGTAGATAGATGTAGTACTGTAGATGTAGATAGATGTAGAACTGTACTGTAGATGTAGATAGATGTAGTACTGTAGATGTAGATAGATGTAGTACTGTAGATGTAGATAGATGTAGAACTGTACTGTAGATGTAGATAGATGCAGTACTGTAGATGTAGATGTAGATAGATGCAGTACTGTACTGTAGATACACAGCAGAGATGGAGGTGTTTCCCGACCAGTGAGACTACAGGATGATACACCTTCAGAGGATGTCTCTCCACACACACACACACACACACACACACACACACACACACACACACACACACACACACACACACACAGGGAACCAGGTTACCGTGATTTACCGCCCAAACCCACTCCCGTTTCCCGGGATTCTATTTTTATTTGACCTTTATTTAACCAGGAAGGGCTCATTGAGATTTAAAAATCTATTTTCCAAGAGCGTCCTGGCCGAGACAGGTAGCACCAAGTCATTACAAAAATTACAGACAGACAACATGAAAAACTACAAGTAATCTAGTAAAAACCATAGAATTCACAAGAGTGTGGAGGGGGGTTCAGCACGTTCAGAGGGGGGGTCTCAGCACATTCAAAGGGGGGTTCTGCACCTTCAGAGGGAGGGGGTGGTTCAGCACGTTCAGAGAGGGGGTTTCAGCACGTTCAGAGAGGGGGCTTCAGCACGTTCAGAGAGGGGGTTCAGCACGTTCAGAGAGGGGGGCTTCAGCACGTTCAGAGAGGGGGCTTCAGCACGTTCAGAGAGGGGGTTCAGCACATTCAGAGAGGGGGTTCAGCACATTCAGAGAGGGGGGGTTTCAGCACATTCAGAGAGGGGGTTCAGCACGTTCAGAGAGGGGGTTTCAGCACGTTCAGAGAGGGGGCTTCAGCACGTTCAGAGAGGGGGCTTCAGCACGTTCAGAGAGGGGGTTCAGCACATTCAGAGAGGGGGTTCAGCACATTCAGAGAGGGGGTTTCAGCACATTCAGAGAGGGGGTTCAGCACGTTCAGAGAGGGGGTTCAGCACGTTCAGAGAGGGGGTTCAGCACGTTCAGAGAGGGGGATTCAGCACGTTCAGAGAGAGGGGGTTCAGCACGTTCAGAGAGGGAGGGGGTTCAGCACGTTCAGAGAGGGGGGTTCAGCACGTTCAGAGAGGCGGGGTTCAGCACGTTCAGAGAGGGGGTGTTCAGCACGTTCAGAGAGGGGAGGGGTCAGCACGTTCAGAGAGGGGGTTCAGCACGTTCAGAGAGGGGGTTCAGCACGTTCAGAGAGGGGGTTCAGCACGTTCAGAGAGGTGGGGGGTTCAGCACGTTCAGCGAGGGGGGTTCAGCAAGTTCAGAGGGGGTTCGGCACGTTCAGAGAGGTGGGGGGTTCAGCACGCTCAGGGGGGTGTTCAGCACGTTCAGAGAGGGGGTTCAGCACATTCAGAGAGGGGGGTTAAGCACGTTCAGGGAGGGGGTTCAGCACGTTCAGAGAGGGCGGGGTTCAGCACGTTCAGAGAGGGGGGTTCAGGACGTTCAGAGAGGTGGGGGGTTCAGCACGTTCAGCGAGGGGGTTCAGCAAGTTCAGAGGGGGTTTCAGCACGTTCAGGGAGGGGGAGGGGGGGTTCAGCACGTTCAGGGAGGGGGTTCAGCACGTTCAGAGAGGGGGTTCAGCACGTTCAGAGAGGGGGGTTTCAGCACGTTCAGAGAGGGGGGTTTCAGCACGTTCAGATAGGGGGTTCAGCACGTTCAGGGAGGGGGGTCCAGCACGTTCAGAGAGGGGGGGTTTCAGCACGTTCAGAGAGGGGGGTTCAGCACGTTCAGGGAGGGGGTTCAGCACGTTCAGAGAGAGGGGGGGTTCAGCACTTTCAACCCAACACCACAGACGCACAGCCAACCCAACACCACAGACACACAGCCAACCCAACACCACAGACACACAGCCAACCCAACACCACAGACACACAGCCAACCCAACACCACAGACACACAGCCAACCCAACACCACAGACACACAGCCAACCCAACACCACAGACAGAGCCCTGACTCACACCTCCTTTTAGAGCAGATGGTCAAAAATAGCTCTGCCTTCAACATTTTCATCAGCTCTGGGCACTATTGGGCCACACACTGTTTGCCAAGATGTGTGTGTGTGAGAGTTGTGAGTGTAGCTAGGTGTGTGTGTATGTATGTATGTATATATGCATGTATGTATGTGTGTATGTATGTATGTATATATGTATGTATGTATGTGTGTATGTATGTATGTATGTATGTATGTATGTATGTGTGTGTGTATGTATGTATGTATGTATGTGTGTATGTGTGTGTGTGTGTGTGTGTGTGTGTGTGTGTGTGTGTGTGTGTTGTGTGTGTAGCTAGGTGTGTGTCTAGCTAGGTGTGAGTGTAGCTAGGTGTGTGTGTAGCTAGGTGTGTGTGTAGCTAGGTGTGTGTGTAGCTAGGTGTGTGTGTGTAGCTAGGTGTGTGTAGCTAGGTGTGTGTGTGAGTTGTGTGTGTGTAGCTAGGTGTGAGTGTAGCTAGGTGTGTGTGTGTGTGTGTAGCTAGGTGTGTGTGTAGCTAGGTGTGTGTGTGTAGCTAGGTGTGTGTAGCTAGGTGTGTGTGTGAGTTGTGTGTGTGTGTAGCTAGGTGTGAGTGTAGCTAGGTGTGTGTGTGTGTGTGTAGCTAGGTGTGTGTGTAGCTAGGTGTGTGTGTGTGTGTGTAGCTAGGTGTGTGTGTAGCTAGGTGTGTGTAGCTAGGTGTGTGTGTATTCTACACATTGATAAAATACTCTGATGTTAAAATGGAAGAAAAATTCCAACATTGATTTATTTGGTCTGCAGATGTTCTATCTGCTGACAAGCAACTGACTATTTCCCAAGTGGCGCAGTGGTCTAAGGTACTGCATCTCAGTCACTACAGACCCTGGTTCAGAGGGGCGTCACTACAGACCCTGGTTCAGAGGGGCATCACTACAGATCCTGGTTCAGTGGTCTAAGGCACTGCATCTCAGTGCTGGAGGCGTCACTACAGACCCTGGTTCAGTGGTCTAAGGCACTGCATCTCAGTGCTGGAGGCGTCACTACAGACCCTGGTTCAGAGGGGCGTCACTACAGACCCTGGTTCAGTGGTCTAAGGTACTGCATCTCAGTGCTGGAGGCGTCACTACAGACCCTGGTTTGATTCCAGGCTGTATCACAAATCGGCCGTGATTGGGAGTCCCATAGGGCGGTGCACAATTGGCCCAGCATCGTCCGGGTTTGGCCGGGTATAGGCCGTCATTGTAAAGAAGAATATGTTCACTGACTTGCCTAGTTAAATAAATAAAATATGTTGATAGCAAGCAGTTGCTTAAGGTTAGAGTTGGTTTAAGGATTAGAATAAGGGTAAAGGTTAGAGTTAGGGCTAGGGTTAACTTTAGGGATAGGATAAGGCCTTAGCAGACTATACAATTTTGCCGTCCCAGACAATGTGTCCACGTCGTGGGAAAACTATTGTCGGAGGTCTTGGCTCGTTTAGTGTGACAGAGTTTAGGTCTGCGACAGGGTCTAGGTCTGCGACAGGGTCTAGGTCTGCGACAGGGTCTAGGTCTGCGACAGGGTCTAGGTCTGCGACAGGGTCTAGGTCTGCGACAGGGTCTAGGCCTGCGACAGGGTCTAGGTCTGCGACAGGGTCTAGGTCTGCGACAGGGTCTAGGTCTGCGACAGGGTCTAGGTCTGCGACAGGGTCTAGGTCTGCGACAGGGTCTAGGTCTGCGACAGGGTCTAGGCCTGCGACAGGGTCTAGGTCTGCGACAGGGTCTAGGTCTGCGACAGGGTCTAGGCGACAGGGTCTAGGTCTGCGACAGGGTCTAGGCTCCCACAAAGTTCTGGCAGTGTCCGATTCTTTTCTTGCCTTTATCGTGTAGTGTGGATGGTGTTACAATCCGGTCTCAAGTCGCTGACCAATAGGAACACGGTCGGGAACTGAGTATGCACAAAATAACACGATTATTGTGGATAGTCAAATTAATATTATAGTTTGATTAAAATGTTTACATGCTTTGCAAGAAGAAGAATAAGAATGTCCTTATCAATCCTGTTGTCATGGACACATCTAAAAACCAGGCTACCTGATGGGATTTTTGATAAATGCACAAAATCACCAAATCAAAATAAACATTTGACCATGTTATTTGACACTGAGGTCGGACGTATAAACTTTTAGTTTTTCCCAGAACTCACTTCACTCATTAAGCACAGAGAGAGGCTGATGCTGCACGTGTTGGCACATGGTCAGATCAAATACACTGCTGCGTTTGACGTAGCCGTCGTCGGGCCGACGTATCCTCGCAAGCCAATGGCAGAATGTGACGACAGATCCGAAGCAAATCGTAAACAAAATCTGGCTGATATCCAGACTTTAATCTGGTCACATTGCAGTGTGATGTGATATATCGTAATAGACTGAATCCAAACGTACAGTCTGCTAAGTCCTTTAGGGCCTATCCATATAACGTCTGATCATATTCACACCCCATGAGTCAATACATGTTAGAATCACCTTTGGCGGGCGATTACAGCCGTGAGTCTTTCTGGGTAAATCTCTGAGAGCTTTCCACACCTGGATTGTGCAATATTAGCCCATTATTATTTTCAGAAATCGTCAAGCTTTTCTTAAGTCTTTCATAAGTTTGGGGCGGCGGGTAGCCTCGCAGTTAGAGTGTTGGGCCAGTAACCCGAAAGGTTGCTGGATCGAATCCCAAGCTGACAAGGTAGAAATCTGTCGTTCTGCCCCCTGAACAAGGCAGTTAAACCTAAACCATTGTTCCCCAGTAAGCCGTCATTATAAATAAGAATTTATTCTTTAACTGACTTGCCTAGTTAAATAAAGCTTACATTTAAAAAATCATTAGATAACCTGAAAATTACTGTCTTTGCCATAGAATTTCAACCAGATTTAAAGTCGAAACTGTAACTCAGGAACATTCACCGTCTTCTTGAGAGGGACGACTGTATCTTTGATGTGTCTGGGTGGTTTAATACATCACATACGGCATAATTATTAACTTCACTTTAAAAAAAAAAAAGAGGTATTCAATGTCTGATGTGTTATTGTTCCCCATCGACCAATCACTGCCCTTCTTTATGGAGGCTTTCCAAAAGCTCCCGCTGTCTTTTGTAGTTGAATCTGTGGCTTGAAAATCCACGAGTTGACTGAGGGACCCCACAGACGTTGTACGGAGAACAGAGGAAGGAAGTCATTTAAAAATCATGTCAACCGCTATTTGTTCACACAGAGTGAGTCCATGTAAACTTATTATTGGATTTGTTAAACCACATTTGACTCCTGAACTGATTTAGTAAATGTGATTTAGGCGCCAAAACAAAAAGGGGTGAATGTAACAAATATATTTTAGTTATTACATTTGTTTTCATTTGTTACCATTTATTTGTCACTGACTTCCGTAGCCCTCTGTATGAGGAGAGATGACTTCCGAAGCCCTCTGTATGAGGAGAGATGACTTCTGGAGCCCTCTGTATGAGGAGAGATGACTTCTGGAGCCCTCTGTATGAGGAGAGATGACTTCTGGAGCCCTCTGTATGAGGAGAGATGACTTCCGAAGCCCTCTGTATGAGGAGAGATGACTTCTGGAGCCCTCTGTATGAGGAGAGATGACTTCTGGAGCCCTCTGTATGAGAGATGACTTCTGGAGCCCTCTGTATGAGGAGAGATGACTTCTGGAGCCCTCTGTATGAGGAGAGATGACTTCTGGAGCCCTCTGTATGAGGAGAGATGACATAAAGCCCTCTCTATGAGGAGAGATGACTTCTGAAGCCCTCTGTATGAGGAGAGATGACTTCTGGAGCCCTCTGTATGAGGAGAGATGACTTCTGGAGCCCTCTGTATGAGGAGAGATGACTTCTGGAGCCCTCTGTATGAGGAGAGATGACTTCTGGAGCCCTCTGTATGAGGAGAGATGACTTCCGAAGCCCTCTGTATGAGGAGAGATGACTTCTGGAGCCCTCTGTATGAGGAGAGATGACTTCTGGAGCCCTCTGTATGAGAGATGACTTCTGGAGCCCTCTGTATGAGGAGAGATGACTTCTGGAGCCCTCTGTATGAGGAGAGATGACTTCTGGAGCCCTCTGTATGAGGAGAGATGACATAAAGCCCTCTCTATGAGGAGAGATGACTTCTGAAGCCCTCTGTATGAGGGAGAGATGACTTCTGGATGAGGAGAGATGACTTCTGGAGCCCTCTGTATGAGGAGAGATGACTTCTGGAGCCCTCTGTATGAGGAGAGATGACTTCTGGAGCCCTCTGTATGAGGAGAGATGACTTCTGGAGCCCTCTGTATGAGGAGAGATGACTTCTGGAGCCCTCTGTATGAGGAGAGATGACATAAAGCCCTCTCTATGAGGAGAGATGACTTCTGAAGCCCTCTGTATGAGGAGAGATGACTTCTGGAGCCCTCTGTATGAGGAGAGATGACTTCTGGAGCCCTCTGTATGAGGAGAGATGACTTCTGGAGCCCTCTGTATGAGGAGAGATGACTTCTGGAGCCCTCTGTATGAGGAGAGATGACTTCTGGAGCCCTCTGTATGAGGAGAGATGACTTATGGAGCCCTCTGTATGAGGAGAGATGACTTCTGGAGCCCTCTGTATGAGGAGAGATGACTTCTGAAGCCCTCTGTATGAGGAGAGATGACTTCTAAAGCCCTCTGTATGAGGAGAGATGACTTCTAAAGCCCTCTGTATGAGGAGAGATGACTTCTGGAGCCCTCTGTATGAGGAGAGATGTGCACCACGTCATCACTCTCTCCCTTTCAGCTAGCATCTTGCTAGCTGTTACTCAAATGGTGAGGTGCTGAAGCTCATTGGCTAGGACTCTAAATGCTAGAGAGCTGGGCACCGCACAGCTTCCATTATGTTCCCCTTAATTTTTCCTAATTTCGCAGTCTCTCCAGAGCAACTAACAAGTTAAGTGCCTTGCTCAAGGGCACATCGGCAGATTCCTCATCTAGTTGGCTCGGGGATTTTGGTTACTGGCCCAACGCTCCTAACTGCTAGGCTACCTGCAAGCCCCAAAACAGCCACTGTGAAAACCTAGGGATTTCATGGCTAATTGAGGAAAGACAGTAATTATGCATGTAGGATCTACACAGACACATCCAGACAAAACGCAGGAGTTTATTAAAAAAATACTTAGCTGTCGCTAAATTGTGACTCCCTTGAGTGACAAAACATACTTATGCAACGTGTGTGTGTGTGTGTGTGTGTGTGTGTGTGTGTGTGTGTGTGTGTGTGTGTGGCCAACACATCGTTACAATGCCCAATTGTATGGTGTTAAAATGATGATGTAATACCATATTGATACAGCATTCAAGTACAGTATGACACACTGATCAATGCCTTGTCCTCAATGTGTATTCTTTAGGTATTCTAGGTGACCCCGAGCTGCCTAAAATACCATTGAAAGTAGTTTATGTGTATTTCCATAAACTGAAGCTGAGCTAAGAGGAGGACAGCCACCGGACGGACGGGGTACAGAAGGAAATAAGAATGTTAAGTTATTTTAAGTCTTCCAGACTAGAGAACATCCCCCTGTCAGACTGTACCATTGGGCTGTAGGGGTCCAGGTTAGTTCCAGACTAGTGAACATCCCCCTGTCAGACTGTACCATTGGGCTGTAGGGGTCCAGGTTAGTTCCAGACTAGTGAACACCCCCCCTGTCAGACTGTACCATTGGGCTGTAGGGGTCCAGGTTAGTTCCAGACTAGTGAACATCCCCCTGTCAGACTGTACCATTGGGCTGTAGGGGTCCAGGTTAGTTCCAGACTAGTGAACACCCCCCCTGTCAGACTGTACCATTGGGCTGTAGGGGTCCAGGTTAGTTCCAGACTAGTGAACACCCCCCCTGTCAGACTGTACCATTGGGCTGTAGGGGTCCAGGTTAGTTCCAGACAGTGAACACCCCCTGTCAGACTGTACCATTGGGCTGTGGGGGGTCCAGGTTAGTTCCAGACTAGAGAACATCCCCCTGTCAGACTGTACCATTGGGCTGTAGGGGTCCAGGTTAGTTACAGACTAGTGAACACCCCCCCTGTCAGACTGTACCATTGGGCTGTGGGGGGTCCAGGTTAGTTCCAGACTAGTGAACACCCCCCCTGTCAGACTGTACCATTGGGCTGTGGGGGGTTCCAGGTAGTGAACACCCCCCTGTTCCTGTGGGGGTCCAGAGTTCAGACATCCCCCTGTCAGACTGTACCATTGGGCTGTAGGGGTCCAGGTTAGTTCCAGACTAGTGAACATCCCCCTGTCAGACTGTACCATTGGGCTGTAGGGGTCCAGGTTAGTTCCAGACTAGTGAACACCCCCCCTGTCAGACTGTACCATTGGGCTGTGGGGGGTCCAGGTTAGTTCCAGACTAGAGAACATCCCCCTGTCAGACTGTACCATTGGGCTGTGGGGGGTCCAGGTTAGTTCCAGACTAGAGAACATCCCCCCTGTCAGACTGTACCATTGGGCTGTAGGGGTCCAGGTTAGTTCCAGACTAGTGAACACCCCCCCTGTCAGACTGTACCATTGGGCTGTAGGGGTCCAGGTTAGTTCCAGACTAGTGAACACCCCCCCTGTCAGACTGTACCATTGGGCTGTGGGGGGTCCAGGTTAGTTCCAGACTAGAGAACATCCCCCTGTCAGACTGTACCATTGGGCTGTAGGGGTCCAGGTTAGTTCCAGACTAGTGAACATCCCCCTGTCAGACTGTACCATTGGGCTGTAGGGGTCCAGGTTAGTTCCAGACTAGTGAACACCCCCCCTGTCAGACTGTACCATTGGGCTGTGGGGGGTCCAGGTTAGTTCCAGACTAGAGAACATCCCCCTGTCAGACTGTACCATTGGGCTGTGGGGGGTCCAGGTTAGTTCCAGACTAGAGAACATCCCCCTGTCAGACTGTACCATTGGGCTGTAGGGGTCCAGGTTAGTTCCAGACTAGTGAACATCCCCCTGTCAGACTGTACCATTGGGCTGTAGGGGTCCAGGTTAGTTCCAGACTAGTGAACACCCCCCCTGTCAGACTGTACCATTGGGCTGTGGGGGTCCAGGTTAGTTCCAGACTAGAGAACATCCCCTGTCAGACTGTACCATTGGGCTGTGGGGGGTCCAGGTTAGTTCCAGACTAGAGAACATCCCCCCTGTCAGACTGTACCATTGGGCTGTAGGGGTCCAGGTTAGTTCCAGACTAGTGAACACCCCCCCTGTCAGACTGTACCATTGGGCTGTGGGGGGTCCAGGTTAGTTCCAGACTAGAGAACATCCCCCTGTCAGACTGTACCATTGGGCTGTGGGGGGTCCAGGTTAGTTCCAGACTAGAGAACATCCCCCCTGTCAGACTGTACCATTGGGCTGTAGGGGTCCAGGTTAGTTCCAGACTAGTGAACACCCCCCCTGTCAGACTGTACCATTGGGCTGTAGGGGTCCAGGTTAGTTCCAGACTAGTGAACACCCCCCCCCCCCTGTCAGACTGTACCATTGGGCTGTGGGGGGTCCAGGTTAGTTCCAGACTAGAGAACATCCCCCTGTCAGACTGTACCATTGGGCTGTAGGGGTCCAGGTTAGTTCCAGACTAGTGAACATCCCCCTGTCAGACTGTACCATTGGGCTGTAGGGGTCCAGGTTAGTTCCAGACTAGTGAACACCCCCCCTGTCAGACTGTACCATTGGGCTGTGGGGGGTCCAGGTTAGTTCCAGACTAGAGAACATCCCCCTGTCAGACTGTACCATTGGGCTGTGGGGGTCCAGGTTAGTTCCAGACTAGAGAACATCCCCCTGTCAGACTGTACCATTGGGCTGTAGGGGTCCAGGTTAGTTCCAGACTAGTGAACATCCCCTGTCAGACTGTACCATTGGGCTGTAGGGGTCCAGGTTAGTTCCAGACTAGTGAACACCCCCCCTGTCAGACTGTACCATTGGGCTGTGGGGGGTCCAGGTTAGTTCCAGACTAGAGAACATCCCCCTGTCAGACTGTACCATTGGGCTGTGGGGGGTCCAGGTTAGTTCCAGACTAGAGAACATCCCCCCTGTCAGACTGTACCATTGGGCTGTAGGGGTCCAGGTTAGTTCCAGACTAGTGAACACCCCCCCTGTCAGACTGTACCATTGGGCTGTAGGGGTCCAGGTTAGTTCCAGACTAGTGAACCCCCCCCCCTGTCAGACTGTACCATTGGGCTGTGGGGGTCCAGGTTAGTTCCAGATAGTCACAGTATAGTTGTGCATGTGACTACATGACATTGCTATATTCACCTAGCTACTGTCCCCACGCACTAGGCTTGAGCAGTATACAGATTTTCATATCATACCATTCTATATTCCCAACATTTATGGTATTACCGGCATAGCACACAAGGGGGAACTAAAAACTAAAAAGAAAATCCCACAATTACCGTACAACCGCGTTACCGACGATTACGGATGAAGACCGCCATGAAAATAAAATAATTGTGGAACGAACAGCTGACTGAAGACGGGACGGCATTCACGCAGTCGAGTCGGTTTCTACGGTAACGTGACCTCTACAACGCGATGATGAAGCTTAGTTGCTCCTGACCTAAACAAGCAAAGTGTTGTAGCAAACGAGTCTTCGATTGCCTAGGCAATACCCCCCCCCCCCCCCCCCCTCCCTACAGCACATGCGCACATATCTCACCTTGAGGATAATGACATTGAGAATGTCTCTCAAATGTTTTATGGAGATTGGAGAACACATTGTGAGGGGATGTTAGACCATCCCTCCATACAGAACCTGTCCAGATGCTTGATATTTATTTATTTTATTTCACCTTTATTTAACCAGGTAGGCAAGTTGAGAACAAGTTCTCATTTACAACTGCGACCTGGCCAAGATAAAGCAAAGCAGTTCGACACATACAACAACACAGAGTTACACATGGAGTAAAACAAACATGCAGTCAATAACACAGTAGAAAAACAAGTCTATATACGATGTGAGCAAATGAGGTGAGATAAGGGAGGTAAAGGCAAAAGAAGGCCATGGTGGCAAATTAAATACAATATCAATATTGTAGTATATACAATATCCTTTGTCTGACCTTATGAACCGTCCTCTTCAATTCAAACCACAGGTTTTCAATGGATTTCAAGTGAGCCGCTGAGATGGCCACAGCAAAATGTCGATATTGTGGCTAATTAACCATTTCTTTGTGGATTTTGATGTGTTTTGGGGGGTTATTGACTTGCTGGAAGATCCACTTGAGGCCAGGTTTCAGCCTCCGAGCAGAGGCAACCTGTCCGTGATGCCGGTGACATTAACAAGGAATACAGGACCAGTGGAAAGCAGAACAGCCCCGTAACGTCAAAAGATCCACCGTCATTGTTTTACAAGAGGGACAGGGTTCATTTCTGCTCAGACGTACTCAGTTCAACGCCAAACCCACCACTGGTGTGAGCGGACAAAAACCTATCCCCCAAATAGAGCTATTTGGCCATGAAAGACAGTAAGCTCGCCACGACGCTGTAGGAGAGGTCACAACGCTAGCATAAAACAGGTTAACGTTGTAGGAGAGGTCACAACGCTAGCATAAAACAGGGTAACGCTGTAGGAGAGGTCACAACGCTAGCATAAAACAGGGTAACGTTGTAAGAGAGGTCACAACGCTAGCATAAAACAGGTTAACGTTGTAGGAGAGGTCACAACGCTAGCATAAAACAGGGTAACGTTGTAGGAGAGGTCACAACGCTAGCATAAAACAGGGTAACGCTGTAGGAGAGGTCACAACGCTAGCATAAAACAGGGTAACGCTGTAGGAGAGGTCACAACGCTAGCATAAAACAGGGTAACGCTGTAGGAGAGGTCACAACGCTAGCATAAAACAGGTTAACGTTGTAGGAAAGGTCACAACGCTAGCATAAAACAGGGTAACGTTGTAGGAGAGGTCACAACGCTAGCATAAAACAGGGTAACGCTGTAGGAGATGTCACAACGCTAGCATAAAACAGGGTAACGTTGTAGGAGAGGTCACAACGCTAGCATAAAACAGGTTAACGTTGTAGGAGAGGTCACAACGCTAGCATAAAACAGGGTAACGTTGTAGGAGAGGTCACAACGCTAGCATAAAACAGGGTAACGTTGTAGGAGGGGTCACAATGCTAGCATAAAACAGGTTAACGTTGTAGGAGGGGTCACAACGCTAGCATAAAACAGGTTGACGTTGTAGGAGAGGTCACAACGCTAGCATAAAACAGGGTAACGTTGTAGGAGAGGTCACAACGCTAGCATAAAACAGGTTAACGTTGTAGGAGGGGTCACAACGCTAGCATAAAACAGGTTAACGTTGTAGGAGGGGTCACAACGCTAGCATAAAACAGGTTAACGTTGTAGGAGAGGTCACAACGCTAGCATAAAACAGGGTAACGTTGTAGGAGAGGTCACAACGCTAGCATAAAACAGGGTAACGTTGTAGGAGAGGTCACAACGCTAGCATAAAACAGGGTAACGTTGTAGGAGAGGTCACAACGCTAGCATAAAACAGGGTAACGTTGTAGGAGAGGTCACAACGCTAGCATAAAACAGGTTAACGTTGTAGGAGAGGTCACAACGCTAGCATAAAACAGGGTAACGTTGTAGGAGAGGTCACAACGCTAGCACAAAACAGGGTAATGTTGTAGGAGAGGTCACAACGCTAGCATAAAACAGGGTAACGCTGTAGGAGAGGTCACAACGCTAGCATAAAACAGGGTAACGTTGTAGGAGAGGTCACAACGCTAGCATAAAACAGGTTGACGTTGTAGGAGAGGTCACAACGCTAGCATAAAACAGGTTAACGTTGAGGAGAGTTCACAACGCTAGCATAAAACAGGGTAATGTTGTAGGAGAGGTCACAACGCTAGCATAAAACAGGGTAACGTTGAGGGGAGTTCCATGCAGGCAGAGTGAGTCTCTAACCAACGTGTCCTGTGACTGTCTCTCTTTCACTCTAAGTGCTCGTCTTTCCCCTCTGAGAGCCCCCCCCCCCCACCCCCCACCCCGGTTCCTACCAGTCACAGAGTCATGCATGTTTCACCAGACACGGATGAAGTCACAGTACAATGTCCTCGTCACTCGGTCCAAAGTGAATCATAAATAGCATCCAACTATTCCAAAGTTCTCTTCTGGGTATAAATTAAACAACAGTCGATAAGATGCCAGAAGCCTGAAGGAGAGAAGTGTAGAGCAGCAAAACTGGGGATGACTGCAACAGAACACAGGTATATTTGGGTATGAATTAAACAACAGTAC